>NW_027526335.1:29449650-29557150 GCF_048455015.1 Haemaphysalis longicornis | reverse complement strand
CATTGGCCAGATATTGCATCGAAAAACGCGTTGATAAAAATCGGAATGACAAAACAATTTCTTTAAAATATCCATGGACATGCAACTTGAAGAAACCACAAATTCTGGCAAAGCACGCATTAACCGAACTTGCATTACAGTGCGTAGAAAAGGGTCCTGTACATTGCGTAGAAACAAAAATCGAGTTACGAGTTGCCGTACAAACAGATGAGTCAGTCCTAATCTGCCGTCACGGATTCGCCGAAACAAATTCGTCCTACTGTCTCCCCCCCCAGAAAAACAGCAAATACGCGATGCAGCTTTTGGACATTCAAACGCCAACAATGCAGCACTTGCGTAATGAACCATAGCTTTGCCACGAAGAAAAGATTACAAGTCGTGGCTCTCGCGAACACTGACAGCCCAGTTGCTTTCATTTTTTCCGCTTTCTCTTTCAGTGATTGCACCTGCCCCCGATATTCCTGAGGGGTTCCCAAGTACTTTACTGGGGTGGTTACCCTGTCTGTCTGTCTGTCTATCTGTCTGTCTGTGACTCAATTCATCCACCCGGCCAACGTATGTGACGGCTGCGCAATTGTCTTATATACTCACAACAAAATCTGCACGTCTAAATCCACTGTTAGTGTTTATACATGCCAACATTGTTGAACAAGAATGAGACATTACGCAAATATAAGCCAGCAAATCAATACATAAGTGATATTTGCAGTGTTCCTTTATTTAAAAATTTATGCATGCTTCGTTTTTGCTATTGAAAAAAAACTACTACATCAACGGCAGAAAACCGTCGCCTGCTGTTGCCAGCGCTACCTCCAGGCGGAATTTAAGAAATCAAACGGCAATAGCAATGAAAGGTTCCACTAGATGGGATCCACGTTCCGCTTTGAACGCTCGTGGAGTAGGGCAACATGGTTCTATAAACGTTGTAGTAGGGGGCCTCGATTCACGCGCGTTTCGCCGCACGGCATCGCTGGCATCGAGACACCCGACTTGGAGCATTAGAACGCGGTAAATTTAACTTGACTTGAGCGAACCTCCAGCGCGTTATCTTGGGGGGAACGAGACGGGAGAGGAACAGCATGATAGGTGAGCGGGAAAGAGAAGGAAGGCATTTACTTGGCAGGGGAGCCAGTCGACTATCGTCCTTCGGCGACATTTGCAACGAAGTGAAGCAGATACGCGGCCAGTTTTAAGTGCGAATGCACTTCTTAAACCCTGAATCACGCGTCCACCGCCGCCCGTCCGTCCGCAGCCTAGCAACGGAGCTAGCTAGCGTGCCTAGCAACGGCGCCGGATTTCCGACGCGTGAGGGCGCTCGCGTAGCGCCTCCTCTCCCCCCTCGCCTACTCTCCAGCTCGCAACACCCTCTCTCGGCGCGCCAGCCAGGCCACTACACTATATAAAAAAATAACAGCATCCGGCGCCCGGTTTCGATCCGAGGACGTTGCGGCCGCAGCGCGACGCTCTACCGCCTACGCCACGGAAGCCACGCTGATTTCAGGGTTAGGAACGCTCCTTATATCTTTAACGCATTCAAACTACGTCGTCAGCGGCGTTGCGTTGGCGACTCAGCGGCGTTATAGCGGCTTGATAACTGCGTGGTGTACACGTGATACTACAAACCCGATGGAAGAGAAGGCGGCGAGGCGGTGGGCTGCGGGTGCCGAGCGCAAGCGCCGCAAGCGGGCCGACAACCGTGCATTCGCACTTTCACATTCTCCCCCTCGGGGAAATGCGGGGGAATTTTTTTACTGCTGCCTAGAAGGCGTGCCCACTTCGAGCCCCGTGCGTAGCTGTTACTTGTGCATCAAAATCTATCGATGCTTCTGAACTGATACTAAGTCAGAATGAACTAAACCTAATTTTATCTTTGTTAACCGGACTTCTTTGTCGGTCATCTGAGGGTTATAATTTTTTAACATACTGTGCATGGGAAGCATGCTCAAGCCGAAGCAGAAGCAAAAGTGGAGTTTGGTACTGGACGTCTACGAACCATTTCGGCTTCTTTTCATACCGGCGAACCATCTGTAAAGTGCTTTCATGTAAAGTCATGGATATAGGAAGTGAGAATACAGTTATGTGTGTTCCAGCGAGTAATATACTAAGGTTAATTTACAAAACTAAAGGTGGGATTTTGATTGATTGATTGATTGATTGATTGATTGATTGATTGATTGATTGATTGATTGATTGATTGATTGATTGATTGATTGATTGATTGATTGATTGATTGATTGACATTTAGAGAACGTAAAAGCGCATGGACTTCCAGTCCTGAAACTTACGAGTCAGCTCAGCAGCCTGGGCGTGAGCGAGGAGGCGTTCCTATTCCTCGAATCGTAAGCTTTGCGCTGCTGTGCACGAGGTCGCGGGTTCGATTCCCAAACGTGGCGGCCGCTTTTCTGATGTAGGCGAAATGCAAAAACGCCCGTGTGTACGAGATTTCGGCGCACGTTAAAGATCCCCAGGTGGTCTAAATTAATCCGGAGCCCTCCACTACGGCACGCATCATCGCCTGCGTTGCGTCGGCGCGTTAAACCCTGCAATCAATCACTCAAATCATCGTAAGCTGGCCAGCGCGCACTCCAGCTGCTCAGGAAATGAAGATGGAAGGGGCGCAGGGGCTACCCCAGACTAGATGGAAGCTGGTATCCGCGACGGGACAAAAGGGGAAGTTTTGGGAGTGAGTGGTGAGGGAGAGGCAGTGGAGTGTCGATGTGTTGTAGAGTGTGTCGGTCTGTAGTGGTCTTCATATACTGGCCCTCAGTGTACTGGGACGAAGTGAGGAGGGTATTGACATCGGAGATAGGGTTAGAAGACTTCGGGATATCTGGGAGGCACTGAGAAGAAGGGTGAGGGTTCAGAACGTCGATTTGTCAGCCGCCTCGGTTGTGCACACCAAATGCGGGAAGCGTCTAAGCTGGTGCTGTCACAAAAACAAGATAGATGTTGAAGTCAGCAGCTCAATGGTAGGCTAACACAAAGGAAGAATCGATTTAACGTTGTATTTTGCGGTTCCAGCTAATTACGGGCGAAGGTTCGCCCCGTAAATAAATAGTACATAACTGAGTTGTAAATAGCGCAGGAAACAGAACGATACGAAGATCACAAAAACAAGGCGCTGAGTACAAACACAAATAAATAGTGTCTGTCCTGCGCCACCGATTGCCTCAACTCTTACTTCATCCATTAAAATATACAGTTGAACCTCGTTATAACGAACACTGATATAGCGAATTATCGGCTATAGGGAACTAAATACAAACTTTGGTTGGTCACGCTTGATTACAATGACACTTATTCGTTTATAAGGAAACTGAAACCATGAGAACCGCCCGCGATGTCGGATATAGCGAATAAATGCTTGACCAGGAGGCTGAGAAGCTATTTGGAAAAAAAAAAAACCGTAGCCCGAAACTGCAGAAGTACAAAGATCCTTCTGTTCGTGGTCACTGTGGAAAACTTCATCCTGCTCAGTGCTGTGAGTAACCGCCAGAAGAAGATCACATCCTTCATCAAATAAATAAGGACGAGGCCTGCTTTGTCGAGGGAATTTTGTTCTGTTATAATTTCACGTACTCACGTTCCTGTTCACAGAGCTTGAAATGCAGCAAGGAGAAAAGTAAGGGTTACCTTGTTTATAGTGAATTCGAAACCTTCGAAATTGAATTTTCGTATAAAGTATTTTTGCGCGAGCGAGGTTGCCAGTTCCTTGTAGACAATTTTTACCTCTACTGTTAGAACGAATATCGGTTATAATGAACTAATTTGCTGTCTCGATACTACTTCGTTTTAACAAGGTTCGACTGTACATCTGCGAGGAAGAGGCAAATACACCAACCAAGAGCGTTAAAAGAGAGCGGTTTGTTGAAAGGGATCGCTTTCAATAAACGCCCTTGGTTGGTGTATTTGCATCTCCCTCAAGTTTAACCCAACCAGGCAGAGTTCTGTCGAAGATGTTCGCATTCAACATATATCTGTATTTGGTGATGTGATAAATTCTTTAAAAATAGCTAAGCTATGGCGACTGAAGGGGTACGTTTGGAAGCCACGATATGCGTATGGAATAGGAAGTCGCTTTGGAACCCCATTTAGTTCTAACTTCCTCTGGCGGCCAAAAATGACAAATGTTTAATGCCAAGCCGACTCGTGACCATGCATCATCTATATTGGAACGATTAATCTTTCAGTCTGGACAACATGATTTCTATTTCGGAGCCAACAGTCAAATGAAAAAGCTGAGGGAAAAAGGGGGGAATAGGAGCCGATAAAATACAAAGAAAACTCTTCTCCAAGTGAACCACAAATAACTGGCGAAAAAAAGCCAAAACCATAGATGAAAGCATTTTTACGATGTGGAAAGCAATTCCTATACTATTAATGAGCATCTCCGGGGGAAAAAAAGAAAGGCCTTGAAAGCGGGAAACCCGCCGGTCAGGCTGCAGGATCACATGCCGACAAGATGGCGGACCGTGCGTGAACAAGGCGGGTGATTTTCAGGGATATATCCCGTAGCTTCCCCTAAATCACCACCGGGATCAGAGAGGCAAATAGAAAAACCGGAAGGGGGAGATCCCGCACCGGACAGGAGTCGTTCTTCAAGCCGAACTTGGGCCAAGTGCTTTTATGAGAGTCGTAATTTCTAGGCACCCTGAGATCCAGGCGGCTCTGGGCGGATACTTTTGTTCTGTGTTCTTTACTGTTATCTCGTTCGGCCGCTTTTCCAGTCAGCTAGGGCTGACGAGAACGACATGCGGGAAGTTTACTTGGCTTGGCTGCTGTAGACTGGGGCGCGCTCGATATCCCTATTGCTATCTTCGAGCTTTTATTTCCTCCTGAGGTGTTTACGCACTGTGCCCTCGGAAAAAGAGCTCCAAAGGTGTTTGCTTGAAATTGCCCATGCAGGCCTCGACAATGAAAATGGGGATGCTTCAAAAATTTTATGTTTAGTACCAAGACATCATATTACGTTAAATATATTCGTAGCGGCTCGACCTGTGCTGTCTTTAAAGCAATTGAGCGGATGTCTTCAGCACATTCAGTTCCTCACTCCCTCCCGCACAAAACAGACAGTTAGCTCAACAGATAAAAAGTGTCCTTGTGACTTCCCCGCATGGCACAAGGAGGATCATGACGCTGCCTAAACAACCAAAAAGACAGATTTTGGATGTTTACCGATTATACGTAAGAAGTTTTAACCCCGTTGTCATCGTTCCCGGCAGTGAGTACTGAACAGTGTGGGACTCAACCCAAGCCGGCCGCCTGGCTGCAGACGCTCTCCTTGGGCCGTATCACCGGAGCCTTTTAGGCTTCCTCTCTGAGGCCCGCTTATTTGAGTACATTTAGCTTCGCTCATCCTTACCGCTTTATGCTTAAGAGAAAACTCTCCGAATTAAAAAATTCGTTGTAATTCTTGCTACTAATCTTTTTGCGGCAATGACTAATTGATATAAACAGCAGAGAATCGTAAATTTTGTTTTAACGCATTTTAGGTGCTAGAAGTTTTAATAAACCGCTTCTAAATACGTAGAACCGTTGTCAACAAGCTTGACCTAATAATATGTTTTTGCCTGGATTCAAATGTACCACAGCCCCGCGGCCAACTACAATCTAAACCGCATTGAGTGTGCAGTTATAGCGCTTTAAAAACAATCAGCATGAAAAACAAATCATGCACCCCACCCGCAGGGGCACCTTGTGTATCAAGGTGACGGTAGGGGCGACACCGCGGACCCCGAGCCCATGTGGGTTGGACCCACCCACGCCATAGGCTGTGCGTGCCTTTGCCGTGTCTGACGAAAAGGGAAGCCTGGTGGTTGAGCCAAAGCCAGGGTTGTTTTGGACCTTCATGGCCCCCTGGCAGCGGTAACACGCCACTTTGGCCGCCGCTTCTCACAGATGGTGCCCCCGGTCTGACCCACGGGTGGGGGGGGGGGGGGGCGAAATCAGCCAGTTGCCTTTTCCTGCCCTCCTCTTGGTTCTTTCTAAGTTGTTTTCGGCCACATCCTATGCAGACGCCGCCCGCCGGGGGTTGGGGTGACGTTTGGTTATTACTGCGACACAGTGCAGCCTAGCTGATGTGTCACTGTCATTAACCCCCTCCGAGCGGCCACCAGCTCCCTCTGCCTGCACCCCAACGCTACTCCTGCGGAGCCCGTGCAGGACGTGGCGACGGGCGCTGTTGAGACTGGTCCCACTTCTTCCAGTCCACTTCCATTGACCCCCACGGCACCTGAAGGCATTGAGAGCACGAAGACAGGTGGCCCCACACAGACCCCTTCCCTTCCTGCACCGCATGCTCTGACTGAGAAGCCTGAGGCCGCCTCAGGGACCATTCCACGAGGTGGATGTCGGAAGGGTACCACTTCGATGACACCTGCATTGTCAGATGATGATATCGACACCTCGTCATTTGAACCTGCACCGCAGGTATGAAATGAGCGCCGCAGCACTCGTGGCCGTGGGAAAAAACCAGCTCCTCACAGCACAGGCCCTGAACAAGACTCACTGATGTGAACTAAAACATCCAACTACCAAACTACATTTTTTATTATCTCTAACGCATAATTCCTGTTGAAACCATAGTTCAGTGGAACTGTAGGGGTCTCATAAAAAAACTTAAATGATGTATATGAACTCCTTTATAAACATCATCCAGTATTGTTTGCCTCCAAGACACACTTGAATCCCAAAGAAAGTAACTTTCTGAAACAATACAGTGTCTTCAGGAAAGATAGAGATGCATTTTCTCATTCATCTGGCGGGGTTGCCATTGTGACCCAAAAATCCATCCCATCCCAGCCCATTAGACTACTCACCAGCCTTGAGGAGGTTGCTGTCCGCGTTATTTTTAGTCGGCTGATTACTGTATGTTCTTCATACATTCCCCCGGATTATCGCCTGTCTACGTCAGAATTCGAGCCCTTGGTGGACGAACTTCCCGAACCCTTCATCCTAGTCGAAGATTTAATGCACACAACAAACTTTGGGCCTCTGGGAGAACCGTTGCCCGTGGCTGTTTATAATTGAACATTTCTTGGTATTGTCTGGTGCGTATCTGTTTAACAACAAACAGCCAACATATATACACCGCACACAATACGTACTCACACATAGACTTGGCAATCGGTTCTGCTGTTCTTTTACCACTCATTGAGAGGCAGGCGGACAAAAACCCGCTAGGGAGGGACCACTTCCCAATACTTTTGAAGTGCCTAGACAAAGACCCCTACATTGCAACCTCAACTAAAAGGTTTTAAGAAACCGCTGCAGACTGAGAGAAATTTAAGCAGAAATCTCAACTTTCACACACTTCCATAGAATACTTGGGTATTGATGAAGCCTGTAGCCTTGTCACAGCCCATAACCTTGATGCTGCAGAGAAATTCATTCCCCAGATTTCTGGTAACGCAAGCAACCTAAAGCGGCCCAGGGGGAATGAAGAGTGTCGACAAGCGCGTCAGGCACAGAAAAAGGCGTGGGGCATTCTTCGCAGATACCCAACTGCGGACAATCTTGTAGCGTTCAAGCGCACCAAAGCCATGGGAAGGCGCATTCGACGTCAGGTTAAAAGCAATATCTGGAAATCCTTCTTAAGTTCAATAAATTCCTTCACAGATGCGCGAAAGGTTTGGAATAGGATGAGAAAACTTAACGGACAAAGGACATATCGCTTACGCCTTGTTAACACCACTTGTGGCACCGTAGAGGACCAGGCAAATGCACTGGCGTAACCCTTCGAACACGTCTCAAGCTTTTCACACTACACAAGCACATTTATACACTACAAAAAGCCGGCTGAGCCGAAGTCCATACGTGCCCACAAGCAATCAAATGACTCTTATAACTCTCCATTCTCTTCTCACGAGCTCATGACTGCGTTGGCCGGTTGCAAGTCTTCGACGCCAGGTGCACATAACATCATGATCAAACACCTTCATACAGACACAATCCATACCCCCTCTTTTAAGTATGGCGTGCCGGGCACTTTCCGAAGATACGGAAACAGGCTGTCATTGTGCCCCTGCCAAAACAGGAAAAAGATGCCTCCTGCGTTTCAAGTTATCGTCCGATTGCCCTGACCAACAGCTTGTGTAAGCTGTTCGAAAAAATGATCAACAAAAGGTTACTATACTTCCTGGAGTACAATGGTATTCTTGACAACTGCCAGGCAGGGTTTCGGTCGGGCAGGTCAACAACGGGCCCACTTGTCGCTTCTGAATCCTATGTGAAAAATGGTTTTGTTAAAAAGCAGTATTGTATGTCTATATTTTTTTATCTAGATAAAGCATATGACTCTGTGTGGCGCTACGGCACCCTGCGGGACCTAAAATCTTTTGGTATTTGTGGAAATATGCTTAATACCCTCGAAAGCTATTTGTCTGAACGAACATTCAGAATGGGGGTCGGGGCTGCAGTATTCGCGCTGTATATGCAAGACAATGGCGTTCCTCAGGGTGGAGTAATTAGTTGCACACTTTTCATAGCTAAGGTGAACGCACTTAGAAAAGTTCTGCCCCGTACAATTTTTACTGCATTTATGTAGATGATGTTCATATCAGTTTCAGGTCCTGTAACCTGTCTATTTGCGAGCGGCAGGTACAACTTGCCGCAAACAGGCTTGTAAAATGGTCAGACTAAAATGGCTTTAAGCAAAATCCTCAAAAGAGCAGGTGTGTCTTATTTTCGAGGAGGCGTGGTATTCACCCTGAGCCCACCATCCAGCGTAGTGAAATAGCTGCGCCTGTGAAGAAGGAGCACAAGTTTCTAGAAAATGTGCTAGATGAAAAGCTCTCATTTATTCCACATATAAAACTATTCAAAATAAAATGTATAGAGGCAATGAATATCCTAAGAGTCCTATCCCACCATTGCTACGGCGCAGATAAAATGTGCCTGCTGCGTCTCTATAACAGTTTAGTGAAGTCGCGGTTGGGCTATGGGAGCGTAGTATGCGGGTCAGCTTCAAAAAGCACTTCAAAAATGCTGGACCCTGTTCTGCACCTAGGACTTCACCTTTCGTCAGGAGCCTTCCGAACGAGTCCTGCACAAAGCTTATACGTTGAGTATCACCAGTGGTGCCTGGAAGAGCAGCGCTTATATACAGACCTATTGTATGCTGTGAAGACAACATCCACAAAAAATCACCCTTCCTCGTTTATAATCAACGGCACCTCTGCCAAGCACTTGTTTTTCTATCGGCCCACTATATCTATGCCCTTTTCGTTGAGAGTCAAACTGCAAGCTGAGGAGCTTGGGATTTCTTTTAGCGAGACTTACAAATCCTCGATCACGGACGTTGTTGCTCCTTGGGAAATGTCTCCAGTTTCTGTGATTTGTCTTTTAGAGCCATTAATAAAAAAACTGCACAAAGAGAACTCATCTTACAGCACTTCCTACACCTACGGCACAAATATCCTTCCACAATGTTTTACACAGATGCTTCCAAGTCCAGAATTTGTGTCATGTGCTGCACACGGCCCGAAGTTTACCATCACAAAGACACGGAACGAAAATACCAGTATTTTTACAGAATAGGTACACGGCATTTTAACCACTGTGGAACACACTACACAAAGCAGAATACACAGTTCCATTATTTTTACAGACTCCCTGAGTGTAGTAGTAGCACTTCATTCAGGAAAACCAGCGAGAAACTTCATTTTAAACCGTCTTATAAAATCCATAATGTCTGCCTATGCTCTAAAATTGACTTTAGTAGTGTGCTGGGTACCTGGGCACAACGGCATTTCGGGCAATGAAATCGCTGACCCGAACGCCGCTGTGGCTGCTCTCCGCAGTGTTGTAGACATTCCACATGTTCCCTACCTTGACATGAAGTCACTAGTTCGGAGTAGGCTTCGGAGGCGCCGGCAGGTACAGTGGGAAGCACAAATCTAAAACAAACTGCACATCATAAAACCACAAATAGGGAAATACAACACAGAAAAACGGAAGTTTCACAGAAATATCAATATACAGATTAAGAATAGGTCCCACACACGTGACACACTCATATCTATTAATCGGAACCTCACCACCAGCTTGTAAGAAGTACGGACAAAGACTAACATATCTCCACGTATTGATTGAATGTTTGTCGTTCCACAACGCAAGGAAACGACACTTCCCTGAACTATACGCCTACACGAACGCCTTTTAGCCTACTTCGCTGACATTGGATTTTTATCACTCATCGCATACCATGTGTGACATCAGGGCCACCCGATGCAAGTGAGGGTGGCTCTGAGCATTCCCATAACATGTACCAGAAACGTAACTGCCCTCGATAGAGCTGGGCACATGTTATGACGCCCCCAGCACTGTTACACTTAACCATAGTCATTGTTGCCTCTCATTTTAATCATCTTCGCTTTTCAGAATAAGGGCCCTTAATATATGTACACCATTTTTACCAAGTACATCACAATCATTGCCAAATTGTTTTAACGAAAAAAAACCATTGCCTTGGCGCTCTTTGGCCTCAGATGCCCTTGCACCAATAAAACACACATAGTAGTAAATCATGCACCCCTCCGTCTAAAGACGATGATGGTTGGACGCGAAGCTTTCTCTTGACGGGTTCTTTGGTTGTCGTCTGATTTTCCCAAACCACTTGAGCCATGTCAAAAAGGAGCAATCGGTTAGACGACGGCTTCACAAAGCAAAGTACCCAGATTCGATTCCGGCCAACGCAAGCGTTTTTATTTTTCCCTTCACCCACGATCATTCATCGCCATCGTCAGAGAAATTTTCCTTTCCTGCAGGGCGCTTTCGCGTCATAGACGCAGCAGTGAGAGCACCAAAGCATCGCTTTAAAATCAAGCGTGCAGATATTTCGCACAGCCTGCAACATCACAACGAAACGCAATCTCCAAGCCAGCAGTTTTTCCCTTCAGGATGGTAGAAAATGTAACCAGTCAAGACCCGCTACAAAGTTTCTAACACGAGGACATTCGAATGAACCAAATTTATCCATCTCGTAACGTTCCCGCATCGCCGAAATACTTCGCTCATCTTGTGCTGCTTGAAACGACCAACAACTGAGGTACCGAGTTTAATTTGTTATTCAGCAAGAGCAGAAGTCGAACAGCTCGAGATGGCAGCAAACCCAACATGGCCTAAAAATCCGGAAAGCAGCAGCAGATGCTCGACCTCGATACGATGCATCGCTGGGCAACGTCTGTAAACGCACGCCGCAACGCACGAACAAGCGGCTGCCCGGACTTCCACTTTTGTGTATGCTCCATCGTCGAGTTGCGCATTGAGATGGGCCTTTTCTCCTGGCGCTTGTCGACTGTCGATCCGTTTGTACGTGCGTCAATTCCCGCCTTCTCCCTCCACAAATCTGGTGGCTTTCCAGTCATCCTTTTCGAAGGCGCTTCGTTGGATTCTTTCCGTGTTCGAGCTATTTTTCGTCCCCTTTCACTCCGCGTGCTCTTTCGGACTATTTCGTGTTTCCTCGAATCGTCACCCGTATACTGCGACTGCTTGGTTTTCGAGATTGCATAAAAATAGAATGAAAGGAAAGGACCAATAACTTTGGAAATACATGCGCGTGGTTCGAGAACTCGATAAGAAAAACATCAGTTTTGGTGACAAAACTGGCATGACATGAAGTAAAGCAGGCGAAAGGAGTTCAACAGCTGCGAAAGAAATGTCGGGAATGAAATCGAAGTTAACGTGGAATACTTCGAGATCACAACCACTACCCTCTTTGATGGCACCGCATGCGTCTCTATAAAAATAAGTTTTGATGGAAGCGATCCACAGCAAGAAATGGCAAAGTATATACGGAGAAACAAGGGGGGTGGGGGGTGGAAAAAGAGACAGATGTGGCTCTGTTGGATGATGATGCGCAAATGGTGACGGTCTGAGCGTCGATGGACGAAGCAGAGACTCGGAAGAACGAGTGAGACCCCTCTTCACAGGGGCCTTTGGGTTATTTTCCCAGATATTTTTATCTCTGACTACAAGGCGCGTGGCATTTTTTTTTTGTCGTTAGTGAGATCTTTCTTTCCAACATCCCTGCCACTCTTTCTTTTTTTCGGCTGTGCTTCGATCTTATTTACTCCATTCACTTATTTTTACTCGGGACTTGCGGGACAAGGCGGCTTTCTTCGCGTCTCGACCCTGCATTGAAACTGCGACGATCAGCACCAACTTCCTTAGTCGTTTGTTTATTTCTGAGCTCTTGCGTTCATTCCCTCACCCCTATAGACTTTCGTTTTGATCGCAGACGATTCAAACTCAATAGAAAGCGACTTTTAAAGGAGTAACTGCCAAGTGCCAAAAGAAGCGGGAGGAATGCGGAGGTTTTGAGGAACCCATACAGTGAACACTCCAGACGTATTTTTCTTAGAGCAGGGCCAGGGAATATAAACTCACAAAATATGTATTCAACCGGTGCAAATAAAAAAAAACTATATTCAGTTCCTCTTTTCTTCTCTTAATGATACCTGCCATCGAATACGGACCCTTCAGAGCGCGACACAGAGTGAAGGAATTCACCCCGACCACACACGCGACATTTTTCGTCCTTATGTCGCTTCCTCTATCCCATCTGCCGACCCAGCATCAACGTCGGCCTTTTCAGCCAGGGTCTTTCGGACACTCAGCCTGAGTATGCAGCGTTGCTGTCATTTTCAAAGCGAACACGTTTTCTCTTCTTAATTATGTGTGAGCAAAGGAGTGCGCATTCTATACATTTCACATGCTACGTGATTTGCACAGCTTACCGAAGGAACATGGCAGCGCACATCAGCTTTGGAAATGGGTTGCTAACTTGTATGCTTATCAACAATGATCCGATCGCGCTATTTCAGACTTTACGGCAATTGAATGTCTCGTAATTTACCGGGAAATTCCTAAAGAACGTTCGACAAGGCGCACCCAGCCGCAGGTTAATAGGGTGAAATGTCAATCCTGACCTTTACAACCGAACAGAAAGCAGTGCAGGAAAACATATAGGAAAAACAACGTTTTATGGAAGGTCTAAGCGCAGGTCTAAATAACAGCGTACGCGCTCTCAAAAATGTTACCGGCCGTGCTTGTGCGTTTGTGTAGTTCACGACAAAAGGGCGGCCGAGGCGAACAAGCGTAATGACAAACGCTAATAACCGCTATCGTCGCGCGATCATGCCGTAAATATTTTGTCTTCTTGGCACGTGGATATCAAAACTGCTCAAGATGTATTTTTCGCAAAAGATACACAATTATTTCCGGGCTCCCGTTCTTCCCTCGTCCCGTTCGCACGATCGAGGCGCCTTTTTATCCGCTGTAATCTACCGGCTCTCCCAACAACATATTCGCTGCAACGTTGCGGGCCCTTTTAAAAAACAGAAAGTTTGAAACTGCGTACACGTGGCAAGCGCTGCAGACGTCGTGTATTCCTGATAATCCCATTCATAGATGATAGCATTGTTAAAGGGACCTTGAAACACTTTTTCGGTTTTTTAATATCCTGAATGCTTTCAAATCTCCTCAACAAGCACCTGCAGTACTTAGAATGGGGAGTCAAAAACTACCTCAGCCAAAAATTGATTCTCAATGCCCAGCAGATAACTTTGAAACTTGCTCAAATAGTTGTTCTCTCTTTCCCGGTCTAGGCGTTTTTCGACAGCTGTATTTACGCCATTACAGCGGTGTAGCGGCTATTGGCCGGCTTTCCTTCAGTTGCAGCAATAAACGCATTCGAAAGATACTAAAAAAAGTTTCCACAAAAGCGAAGCAGAAACGGAAGGCGCATCTACTGCGACGAGCCAATCACGCAATGCCGCTCCTGGCTGGTGATAAGTGTAGCTTTATCAGTGCTTCCAAGCGCGAAAAAAAAAAGTGGAAGCATTTATCGGCAGTGTTCCAAAGTCCATTTAATGTGGTTTTATCAGTTAGCGGTGCCAGGGGTACCTGATATTGTAGCAGTAGGCCTATCGCGTGTTTTCTTGCTCGGCGTCCCGCTTGCGTATCCGGCCGAAAATATTCCTCAACTTCGTAAGCTCCCCTACCTCGCAATTCAACTCGCAAATCGGAAAAATCACGCAGTGCCGCTCCGGGCTGGCGTGTAGCTTATGTACAAAGTTTGTGCAATGGCGCATGCATGCGTTCGTGAATGCATCGTTTCATCGTTTCAAAAAAGAAGATGCAATAATAAAAACGGCTGCTGTTAGTATTGAGAATCATAACGTACACAGGCCGATTTGCTCAGTTAGGGCGTCGACTAGCGAGTTAAACTATAGGCGCATTTCCTATACCCGAGCGCACGCGATGTTCTTTGTTTACTTTCGCAGTCATCATTGCGTCCAGACATTTTTTAAAAGCTAGATATGCATAAAAACAGTCAGAAGCGCTTTTTTGTAAATCCTATTCTTCCGAGGATTCTTTCGCCAGAAATATTGGTGGATTTTCGTAGTTCCTCGTTGCTAGGCAGAACGCTATGCGCTGTTTTATCCAACAGCATTTCTGAGGGAGCATAGTAATACTAAATTTCATACTTCGCGTAACTGAAGGTTAGCGCCAGAAAAGTAATTTCTGGTACCCAGTGAGCGGGCAATGATTTAATCACGTCCGAAGCACACAGAAAAACAATTTTTCTGGTTCACATCCTAAAGTTTATTTGCGAGATAGCGAAATACGAACACGGTAAAAAAGAAATACGCATGTGCGGAAGTACGCATATCAGCGGCCTAATTTCGGGATTTCCATCAGATTACGTCATGTAAATTATTTGCTCGTTTGTTTGTTTTTTGCGATGAAGGGGGCTAACTCCGTTTCGCAAATTGCGCCAGGAATGTTTCGTACTTGTCCGCTCTAAAAAAAGTTAAAAATTCATCATACGTTTAAGTCAAACTGTTTCAGGGGGGAAACCCCTTAGGGGCTCGGGCTGTCGGCGTCTCATATCGTCGTAGTATCAAGTAGTCACGGTACCAAAACACCGGGGCACTCATTTTCCAATGCCTCGCGCAAGAACGCTTCGGGCTTCAAAGACACGAGACTTTTAAAGCAAACTTGTATATCTGTATACCCCGAATGGTGTCATCTCAATGGGAAAAAACGCCAAGGTACCAAGAATACAGTTACACACTGCATGCTTCGCCCCTCCCCAGGTTTCACGGTAGTGGAGATGGCCCGGGATTTTTTTAATGAGCATGCTTGCAAAGTCATGCTTCTTATCATGAAAGCATGTAACAGAGACGCTAGGAAACACGAAAGAGCGGAAAGTCTGCCAAAGCCCGGTGGGGGAAAAAATGACGCAAAGCCTTTGCCTAGAAATGTAATTAGTCACTGTATCATATTTTCCGTTATGCACTGCCATCTCGCTTCGTTGATTCGAAATTTCAAAAAATTGTTCGCATGAAACCTATCGCATATAATTCCTAGTGCATACAAAGTACTACAGCCAAAACACGGCGTAGTGCTCAAGAGCTACCCCACCTTACGTTTTCCTTTTCAACCGAGCATTCACCCGTCACTTCCCATCACTTCTCTCTGCGTTCTCCGCATACCCGCTATTTTCTCCCCATCCTCTTCCGAGGACCGGCGGCGGCGCTAGCAGCGCCGGGGGCAGTGACCTTGCTTCTCGGGCCCGGACGACGCGTTCAAGGTTCTGGCCTCAAGCGCCGTACCGCACACCGCGACGGCCTTGGCCCGCTCTTTGGATCGCGGGTAAATCCGGATGCGCGGTACCGCCATCCCTATTCGAAATACTGTCACACAGTGAAGGAGGAAACGAGGTTCTTGTAGAAGTGAACGTTTATTGGAGTGAACGTGGCCTCCGTAATAAACTTGAAGAAAACACACGCGGCGATTAAGGAGTCAAAGTGATGTTGTATGCAGGCGAGTGTCGGCGTAACGATCGAATGCTACCGCTCGAACCAGGACGAATTTTTCTTCAATTGCGAAGTTTCCGAGAAAGCTGTATAGCTTTCCTTTGTAGCCGTGAGAGAGAGAATAACTTTAATGAAAACCAGCGATGTTAGCCGAGCCGTCGGGCTGGCTTGCTACGCTAGATGAGAGAAGAAAAACAAAACAAAAAAAAAAGAGAGAAAAAAAATGTGAAAACGAAATGATGTCATTTGATGCGGCCAAAATTTTCTATCACAAAACTCTGTCCAGTTCTGTGCTCCGAAGAAACTCCAAAAGAGCTTTGATTGCACGCGCAGCCTGACTGGGACCCGACCATGGACCCAAAACAGCCCTCAGCTCAAGTCTCACACCAAGCTGCCTGCACAAAGATAATATGAGTTTCTGTCTGTGCACGGTTTACTTTGGACACACGCATATAACATGATGGATGTCTTCTAGTGAGTCACATTTGGAGCAAAGAGCTGAAGATGCCTGCTGGATTTTGTACAGGTAATGTCCCGTGTAGGCCACATTATGGCTGCATTTAGGTGGATGTCAAACTTTCCTTTACAGAAACTTACTCCACCTTGGGGATTTCCCCTAAATCTGGTCGATTAACACCTGTCCTTCACTTCGAGTTGTTGATCAAATCGCTTTCGCGCTACTAACGACTAGCCTCCTGGTTAGCTCAGTTGGTAGAGAGACTGCTCCGGTTAAGCAGTGGTCCCGGGTTCGAATCCTGGACCAGGACGAATTTTTTTTTCAACTGCGAAGTTTCCGAGAAAGCTGTATAGTTTCCTTTGTAGCCGTATGGCTGCATTTAGGTGGATGTCAAACTTTCCTTTACAGAAACTTACTCCACCTTGGGGGATTTCCCCTAAATCTGGTCGATTAACACTTGTAAATATTATCTGTTCAAATAACCCTCTCCCTCTCCCTCTCTCTCTCTCTCCCTCTCTCTCTCTCTCTCTCGCTCTCTCTCTCTCTCTCTCTCTCTCTCTCTCTCCACTTGTCCCTTTCCGGCAATGTGAAGGCACACACGACCGCCCGAGAATTAGCCTACCGGGCACCGCGAGACAACTGCCTACAAGCGGCTCATATCCTAGTAAACTACCCGTCACTCACCAAAGAATAGGCGCATAAACTCGGGCTTTTGCAAACAAACACATTCCCACACCTCTCTAACTCTCTAAACTACTCGCCGGCAGTCAACCTGCCCACACTAGAGATGGGAGCGGTTGAAAAAAACAAAACAGCATTAGAAAAAAACTGATTTTTGTTTGTTTGTTTTTTCAAGCAGGGTAACATTGAAAGAAAACGCAGAATCTCCGGGAAAATTCGTTGTGATGCGAGGGAAAGGCTTTCTAAAATCAATGATTTCACGTGATATCGTGCGCAGATTTTGAGAGCGAAAGCTCTGCTGGAACTTCTTGTGATGCAGCACGAAACAATTATACAGTAAAAAGCTTGTTAATTCCAACTCGAAGAGGAACACAAAATTGTTCGAATAAGGGGAGTTCGAATTACCGGGCGGGTGCTAAAATGAATGGAAATCGCACCACACTGCGCGGGCAGAACACAACAAAAAAGCCACCTCTGGACTCGTTATCGCGAATCAGGCACTACTACACGTTTGTGGCTGGTGATTTCGTAAATAATGTTTCGTAAATAATAATGGCATGCGCCGGAGCACTGGTGCCGGTGGCCCGGCGCCCTTTGTGAAACCGAAATAAGGTGTTCAGGACTGTAGCGCGCTCGCCACGCTGTTTTTTTCTGTTTCGTTGTTTTGCAGCTCTAGTAAATTTGATTTGGTTTGCATATGCAACCCAATGAAATCATTCTGGGCCGACTTCTTCTGCGAGGACCGATGGAAGCCAGGGGATCCCATTTCAAATTAGCCGTTCTGGATACCGACGCGTTGGAATTATCGGGAGTTTTCTTCTATTGAAATATACAGGGCTGTGCCGGAACCAGGGCGTGAGTTCGAATTAACCAGAGGTTCGAATTAACCGAGTTAGAATTAACGAGCTTTTACTGTATTCTTTTCTGCGTAAATGGAAAAATTAACCGAGCCCTCAAATCTTTTAAGTGATTCGAAGGCGCAAGCCAGCGATTATCGAAGACTTACTCACTGCCGCATCGTGTTTGCGGTGCCGTGACATTCACCTGTCACGCGGCACGTATCCGGATAATTCTTGTTCCATCCCGCCACGGTACAGGGTTAGTGCTGTAGTTGCCGCACATGGCTGCGGCTCCTGGCGACCCGGGTTCATATCCAATTTGAATCCAAATGAGTTTTCGTATATAATTTGTTTACTTATTTTCTTTTCTACAGCGACCGTAATTTGCTTTAATTCGTGTAGTCGCCAGCAATTAGTCACTTCTCGCGTTTTTTGAGACATCTAAGGCTTCCGCCTTAAGAATTTTTTTAAAGATCTGTGTGGAATCATCTTTTTTCGGTTTTTCATATTTTTCAAAAAAATGAAAAAAGAAATTTTTTTTTCCACGCCCCTCAAAATTTCATGAAAACTTACATCTCTAGCCCACACTGCAGTGCGATCTCTACCCTCTAACCCATGGTGTGGGCCTGCCAAAGAAAAAACCCAAATGTTCGCCCAATCCCCAACCCTTGCGAAGAAGGCAGCAAGCTCCAACGGGATTTGAAATAAGGAATCCGACCACGTGCTCTCTCTCTCTCTCTCCCTCTCTCTCTTTCTCTCTCTCTCTCTCTCTCTCTCTCTCTCTCTCTCTGTCTCTCTCTCTCTCTCTCTCTCTCTCTCTGCACCGTGATCTGTGACGCCATTTCCGGCGGATTGGCTAGGTGGCTCAGGGATCCCAAAAAAATTCCAAGCCAAATGGGTCTGTTTTTTTTTATTCTTTTAAAGCGAAGCTCTGTATGCCTCGCAGGTGGCGTTCTATTTCACACCAAAACGCATTGTGCAAAAGCCAACTTTACACAATAAGTTTCACACAACAATAGTGATGATCAGCAAGCCTACATAAATTGGAAGTCAAGTAATTGGAAGTCAAGTAATCAAATAATTGGAAGTCAAGAGGTTAATGGAAATAAAAATTTCAAATCATACTCTACTCGTCCTTACTTCATTCAGTTCTTTCCTTTCAAGAGGCAGCAACGGGGCTACGTGACCAAACCACAAAGAGGCCACGTTACAGCCATGTCCTTCACATCGACATGTGCCCGTGAAGGAAGGGCGGATCCCTGACGGAAGAACATAAGTTAATTTGAAAATGCGCAAATTACGCGCCTTCTCCACGGCTGGAACAAAATACAGAACTCGCCAGAACGGAGAACAAAAAAAGGCGAATGCTCTGATGCGTGATATCCGTCACATCTGCCTCAGCAGCTTTTAAATTTCCCAATCTACGCCGCCGATCATCGAATCCGCTGACCTCTTTCCTACTCCCTTACCCTTAGCTAATGCTGCGCTCTACATGCGAAACAAATGACGGGTGTGGTGGGTAATTTGCTCCGTCCACCCCGTCAGCGGCAGCGTGTTTTTGAAGCGAATAATGAACATTCGATCCGCCTTGAGGGTGAAGCTATAGAGTCAGCCAGGCTTGGTGCTACGTCTGCGTGTTTCTTCTTTGTTTCTTTTTTCGTCAGCCCTGGCAGATTGACTCGCGATTTGCGGTGTCATCTTATTTCACTGAACTTCCTTGCATGCCTGCACCGCCATGCAACGCCCCTGATAATATAGCAGGCCATACAACCTGATTTAGTCAAATCCTTTCTTCTTCCGCAGTGTTGTTGCTGTTTGAGGCTCGTTTCTCCACCGCTCACTAATTTTAGGCAGTTTAAAGAAGGAAGTCAAATTGAGAAAGCGGATTGGTTTGGGAGTATGTCGGGGGAGATATTGAGGGGCAAAGAAGGTTGTATAGTTTGAGCCGCGAAGTAGGTCACAGGGAAGTCAGCCGGGGGTTGATATTCGGGGAATTTTCGAAGAGAAAGGATGAGAAGGTGTTTGTTGACCCGCCACGGGGCATACGGAAAGGTTCTCAGAACTGCCGCAAGCAGACCAAGCGGTGAGAGTGGGGTCCTTATCAGAAACTATCTGCAAGCCTCAGGTCAAAAGAAAAGGTAGAGAAGGGTGGAGATAACTAAGTGAAGGAAAAAAGAAAAAAAGAAGAAAAAAATAGGGAGGGAAACCACACAAACCCACACACAAAAGAAAAAGCATGACCCGGCAACTGAAATGGCACGTGTCACCCACGGCAACATTGCTGAAACAGGCTAGTCCTGAAACTCAAAAACGAAAAGATAAAGTTAGAGTGACGTACGGGGCACAAGACCACGCGGAGTAGAAAAAAAAAAGAGAGAAATAAAATAAACAAAATGGAATTCCAAAAGCAAAGGTTGGAGGGATGCGGGCGAGTATTAAGGTAGAAGCTAATGAATGGAAAAAGAAATTAGGTGACCAGGTAAAGGCCAGAGGGAGGAGTAATAGTCTTTGGATAAGGTATATGCAAGACAGTGTATATTTCTGTATTCCCGGTGAGTATCGCAAGGGTTCCAAGTTGCCCCTAGACGCATTAATTCCAGTAGGTTCCATGGAGTTGAATTTGTGAATTAGATAGGATTCTCGGTATTTCCTGTCCCTAGGAGACCTGAAGTTTGACTGAAGTATATACAACTTAAGGTCATCAAAATTGTGGCCTGGTTGGTTGAAATGCTGCGCTACAGCTATGAAGGATTTGCTAAGAGTATCTGCCCGGTGACGATTAAGACGTAGGCTCATAGCTTGACTTGTTTCGCTTATATACTGTTTGTGGCACATGGAGCAGTCCAACATATACACAACGTTGGATGAAGTGCACGTAAAACTTGAATTAATCTTGTAGACATAATTACTGGCTGTGCTTTTTACAATGCAGTCGGTCTGCAGGTGCCTGCAAGTCTTGCATCTCGGGCGGGAGCAGCTGGCTATGACTGGTTGCTTTAAAGGCCCTGTTTTAGCATGCACTAAAATATCTTTTAGATTCCTGTTTCTCCGGTAGGTAACCCTTGGGGCTTCAGGGAAAGTCTTTCTAAGTCGGACGTTACTGGCTAAAATGGGGTAGTACTTGCGCAGTATATTGTTTACGTTTGGGAGGGCGTTTGAAAATTTAGTTATTAGGGCAGGCGGCCTGGCGCTTTCGTTTTGTCGCTGTTTGTTGAGCACGTCAACCCTTTTGAGATTAGATGCACGTTGGTACGGCTGATCGGCGAGCTTTTGGGGTGGTTCCTGTTAATAAGGGTGGACTTGAGTTCATCTAGGTGCTCTACGTAGTCACTGTCATCACTGCATACTCTTCTAAGCCTGGTGGCTTGTCCTACAAAGATCCCTTGCTTGCAGTGTCTCGGGTGATGGCTTTTATAGTCTGGGTACTGCTGCCTGTCAGTTGGTTTTCTAAAAAGCGTGGTTTTAAGTTTACCGTTGCCTAAAATGACGGTAGTATCTAGGAAGTTCACTTCTTTTTCAGAATACTGGCAGGAGAATTTAATAGTCGGATGCGAAGAATTGAGATCAGATATAAACGTTTCTAGAGTCGCGCGACCGTGTTCCCAAATCATGAAGATGTCGTCTATGTAGCGGAGGTAAACCTGAGGTTTATTCGGAAAAGAGCTTAACAGAGTGGCTTCAAGTTGCCCCATGAAAATGTTGGCATAGGTCGGCGCGAATGGAGTACCCATGCTGGTTCCAAAAACTTGCAAAAAGTAAGAAGAGTCAAATTCAAAATAATTGAGAGTTAGAACTAGTTTTAACAAAGTTATGTACACTTCTGGTGCATGTTGGTGCGGGTTCACTGATAGAGATTTTGAAATCGCTTCAATTCCTTCGGCGAACGGAATGTTTGTATACAATGCAGCAACGTCAAGAGTAACAAGGAGGGTTCCACTGGGTAGGCGCCCGCCCATATTTATCTCTTCTATTATGCGGAGGAAGTGGGGGGTGTCCTGAACGAATGAAGGAAGAAGAGCCGGAATGTCGGATAGGTGATGATTCAGAAACAGAGATAGTGCTTCGGTTGGGGTATTGTTATTCGAAACTATGGGTCTGCCAGGAATGTCGGCAGTGAACAATAATTCTACGGGGACTTTGTGGACTTTTGGGAGGAGGTAAAAACGGCCTGCATTCTTATTATCCGGTTTCATGAAATTTAAGTGAGTGGTCGTTATTAATTCTCTAGATCGCAGATCTGTGAGGCTCTGAAGGATTTTTAGGCTGTATTCCTGGCTCGGATCGTTATCTAAGGGCTTGTAGTGGCAAGGGTTATTGAGCTGCCTATAAGCTTCATCTTTGTATTTCCCCATAGGTAAAACAACTACGCTACCACCTTTGTCGGCTGGCTTTATGACTATGTCGGTTCTAGCTGATAGGCTATTCAGGGTAACTTCTTCCGACGGAGTTAGGTTCTTGGGCGTGTTTGATCGCTTGGTTGTTGCCAATATTTCTCTTGATACTGATTTTAAGTACAGACCTAATTCTGGACATTGATCTACATCTGGAGTCCGAGTGCTAGGAGGGTGGAGGGTGCATTCGTTAATGTCAGTTTGGTCCTGCTTTTCCGAAAAAAACTCGCTTAGTCTCATTCTCCGAGAAAATTCAGTTAGATCTTTATGTAACTCGTATTCATTCACACGGTTATTTGTGGGACAGAAAGTTAGACCTCGTTCTAGGATACCTTTTTCGTCGGCCCTTAGTGTTTTGGAAATGTCAATGACGTTGCTGGGGCCGGTAGCGAGGGAGCTCGTTTTTTCTATAGGATTATTGGCTGGGGGATGAGGTTCTACTAAAGCAATCTCTGTATCGAGGGGCAACATTGCATGACCTAATACTCCATAGTCCGGGCTATTGAGAGGCTGATTTTCTACAGTGCAAGCTGTAATTCGCGAGGGAAGCTGGTCACGTTGAAACTTAACCGCTTGCCTATTACTAAGATCATTTTCCTTACGATTCAATATAAAAATATTGAGATTTATTTTCTCCTGCTCAGTTGAAGTCCTGCTCAGTTGTACTCAACGTTGAAGTCTCCGCCGTACGGCAGCGTTGGCATCTCCGCGCGTCTCCGCCGTACGGCAGCGTTGGCATCGAGGCACCCGGCTTGGAGCAATGGAATGCGGTAAATTTAATTTACTTGAGCAAACCTTCGGCGTGTTTACCTTGGGAGGAGCGCAACGAAAGCGGGACAACATGAGATGTGAGCAGGAAAGCGAAGGGAGGCATTGACTTGGCAAATGTCGACAAAGACTATCGTCTTTTGTCGATATTTGCGAAGAAAGGAGCAGATACACGGCCAATTTTTTTCGTTGTTTTTAAGTTATTATGATCGTCTATCACCCATGCGACCACCGCACACGCCGCGAGCTTGTCGCCAAATCACACTTCACACGTCTTCCCAACCGAAAGGCAGTACGCCTGTACATTATGCTTCGCATACGCGTCTACAGTGGGGGCGTGTTCCGGCTACATTCGAATGCGAGCCCTGTCAGAGGTCGTTCTCGGATCGAACGCGTATAGTACGTGACACGGGAACGTGCCCGTGTACAGCAGAGAGCGCATGTTCCCTGGGCCGCTGCACGGAACAGTCATCCTGGGTAAATCGCTTAGTCTGGCGACGCTTCCAGTGTACGGATGCGTACTACGAATGAATATGTGATCGGCAACGTGATGTCCGTGGCAATCGGCCCAGCCGAAACAGGGGGAGGGGGTGCCGATGTGTTAGGCGGGGTTAGGCGTTTTGACTAGGCAAGGCCCCTTTCCACTCCCTTATCGTGCATCGGGACTCCTCCTTTGATTATCCGCACCTTGTCTCCTTTCGTATTGGCTGTTCAGGCACTGGAACATCGGTATCCCCGTTGCCCCGGTAAAGGTAGCTTATGCATACTTTAAACCCGCCTTATGCATGTGGACAGGAAGATTCCCGTGCTATGTGTTACCACGGGGGGTATTCCGCTCCTTAAAGGGACACTGAAGTGAATTTGTCAAGCTCCCGTTTTTGCTTGCACTGCGTAGACTGGCTCAAATTAGCACACTTTTCGTCGTTTATCCGGTTGACAAGTCGGTAATTATTTTACAAAGCGCGAAAGAAGAAAAACTACCATGCGCGGTTTGCGGCGGCCGCACCAACTAAGCTGTGACGTTGGGAGGAGGGGGCACCGTGATTGGACGATGCCCAAGGTTAGCAATCAAACAAGTTTCGGTTTCGGTTTCGGTTCTGTAAAACAACATGTTTGACATCCGATGGCGTCGTTGGATGGGCATTCTCAATATCCCAGTAATCGTATTACCGCTCTTTTGCCATGTTGTCGGCTGTAAAATGCATAAGATAAGCCTCCCAGGATGGCTTGGAATCGTAGCATTCACTAGCCGAGGCATACCCAGTGCATGAACGCCCTCCGCGTCCCCGTAGACGCACAAATGCATGCGATTTTCCCCCATATTTGGAGCTTGCCTCACTCATGCCTGTATCGTAAAAAGCGTGTTCGCACCAGGCCAAGGGTCTGTTGATTCTGGCCTGTGCCCACTGCCCGCAAGCAGTCGGTGCTTATGGCAACAGCACGCCAACGAGAACTCGCTAGCGCGCCATTGCAAGGCTGCGCGAGTTCTGCGGACTAGTTCGTGGAGCAGTGAACGTTGCGGCCCAAAAAAAGGTGTACTCAGTATAGAAAACATCGGCGAAAAACGAAAAAGTTACGTCATAAAAAAAAAAGCTTGTAACCGCGGGGATTCGAACTTGCGACGGGCAAAACATTTGCGATGATATACCCAGCGCTCCAGACCACACGGCCACGGGCGAATTTTTTTTTTCTTTTTCTTTTTTTTTTAAACGGCTACGGGCGACAGCGCTGCCGGTAACGGAAATATAAGGTATATAATGTATAAGCAGTTTGCACTTTTATTTAGTTTCAGTATTTCAAGGAGCTTAAGTGACTGTTTGTTGTATTGCGCTCGTGCAGTAAGCGTCCCCCGAGTTTCCACAATAGCTCACGTCTAGCAATTGCATTTCTTAGACGGAAAAGCGTTCGCAGATGCGTAGTCGTGCTGCTGACCGCTGTGCTTGTTCGCCCAGCTCAAAAAAGTGCTTCCCGCACCCTAGTTTACGCTGTACGGTAAAAATATCAGTTGATTTTATTTCCTTAGTACCTATATTGACTTCGCTGACTCTTCTACCCCTTCAAGAGTCCTTATATTTTCCTACTGGTGTACCAGTCCGCGAAGCGTCGCATGTGCGCTTGTGCAGCGCTTGTGAGAAGCGACCTTGACTTGGAGATAGATACAGAGTACAAACTAACGAAGTAAAGAAAGGCACATTCTTCCATTCACAAACGTGTTGTGGCTTAGTTTCAACTGATCGAGCGAATTGCCATGACCCGTCGGCGGCCGGCGGACTAAACGTTGGGCCGACTGACTCGGTCGCGGAAGGTCGGCGAGCCGTGCAGTAGCGCAGCCAATAGACCCTATGCGAAATTGCTTGGTGATCTAGCAACACTGATGTAAACGAGACCGTCGGCCATATTGGTACGGGCGCCTATCGGGAAGTCTCGTATTGTTTACTGTGGAAGAGCAGGTGACGGTAACGCGGTATGGCTCAAACTGGACGGCGTTTTCCGGCTCCCGACCGCGGATTGTGGACGAAGGACTTGTCTGCGCTGCCGACTGTGTCCGAAGACTCATACCACTCTGGGTGCCGCGCCAAAGACCCATCCGAGCGGCAGCGGAGCAGGGCATGCCGCCTAGCCACCGAGGCGCATTGCTCGCCTTCATCGGTGCGGACAAACACGTGCGACTCGCAGTAAGTAAATCCTTCTTTGTTTTTTACTTGACGCGAGTTAACCGGTATGAGCATTTGTATGGCACTTTTTTCACCGTTTACCATGCAAATGCGCAGCGGCGACCCTGTTGCAGTAACTCTGAAAGAGGAAAGCGACAATCGCCAGACCATACCGCTAGTGGGTGGATTAGGTATTTTCAAATGCTGTACATCGAATTTACGGGATGATTTTTGGCGAAGATGTTTACGGAAAGGTTGCGGTCGTTTTCCGTGACGGTCGTCCGCCCGCGCGTTTGCCGCAAAGCAATCATGCTTTGCGGCGAAGTCAATTACAAAAGCGCACATACGCCTTGAATTTTCTTTTTTTGTGTGTTTTCATTATTTATTGCGCATGTTCTGCGCAAAAATCTGTTTGTGTGTCTTTCTTCTCCTTTTTTGGCGGTGGGGTGGTTGTGTTTGTTTCTAAAGCGCATGTTTTTGGTGTGCACGAATAGATAATACAGTAAAACCTCGTTAGCTCGAACTCACTGAACTATTATAGAAGATTTTTTTTAGTTCGATGGGTCATCGGTATAGCCCGAATGTTTACCTGTTTATCTCGAAAGATTCTGGAAGTGAGTTCCAGATAATCATATTATTGCTTGCTTAAGTTATTACGAACACGATTATGCGGGTACTGGTATCATTACCCACGCTGAGGTTTTTAAATGTTAAACTTCCTTCTCTTGAAAAATGCATTAACAAAGCATGCAGAGATACTTGCACGCTCGAACTTGACAAACAATTTTGACGTCATTGCTGTTTGAGGTGTAGATTATTGCCCTTGCAACAGTGTTAAGGAAGACACAAAATCTGGTCATTTTGAGTCTGTTCCTTGCGGCCACTTCTTTCTGCTCTGTCCCTTTACCATAAACTGTAGCGGACTAGTCCTGTTCTTCACTGAGTGTTATTTACTGATACTCTCTCTGTTCTTGCAGGTTGGGCCTCATCCATGTGCTCAGCAGCTGCTTTCGCTGCCAGAAGAAAAGTGCCCGGCCCTAAGTTGTGTGCCTCACCTTTGAGACGGACAGTGGGGCGATTGGGGAGGCATCGTGCGAGTGCCCGGCGGGTTGCAGTGGAGCATGGAGTCACATCCTGGCTGCTGTGCACCTACTCGCCCTCTTGCAAGCCGAAGGTTTTAAGAGGCGCCACCAAAGCTTGCGTGCACTGAGCTGCCACAACAGTGGGGACGTCCGAGACAGCAGGGCATCAAGCCAGCGAGTGTCCAAAACATTGACTGGAGAAGCCCGCGATAAAATGGCCCCTCCCTTCCCTCGCCAATGCGTCTGTTCGATGCGTCTGTTCGAGGAGCAATGCGAGCAGCAACAAAGTGCCGTGCAGGTGCTTGGAAGAAAGCTTGGTAGCCTTGGGAATTAGTTTTTTGCCCCAGTTGTGCTGGCCTCCCACTCCTCCTCCTCCTCTCCTCACCCCCCCCCCCCCCCCCCCCCGCCAGTGACAGAAACAAGGACTGGCATGGCACCTGAAGGGTCACCTATGAGCTACCAGCAAGCATTCAGGAGCACACAGAGGCTGGGCAACGTCGTGTTTACTAGACCGCGACATGCAGGGGTGCGCGAATGCTTCTTTTTGTTCCATTTATATCCACAGTTTGCTATACTGCACGCGCTATAAATCAGCGAAGTCGTTTAATTTACTGGGATTTTCACTGTGGATACAAAAAAACGCAAAAGCTCTCAAGCTGATGCGCGGCAGCCTGATGCAACTGTGGCCGTTTTCTTTTTGAATAAAACTTGAAAATTGTCTCAGCTACCTACATCAATTTAACAACGTGAGGGTTCGAGCTAGTTGGTACTCCATAGTGAAAATTTAAAGCGCAACAAATTTAGACACAAGACGAATGACACAGGGACAAGCGCTGGAGTAGCGCTTGTCCCTGTGTCATTCGTCTTGTGTCTAAATTTGTTGCGCTTTAAATTTTTACCTACATCAATCGCCACTATCATTACGTCGGAGGCATGCATGCAGCGTGTGACAAACTAGAGGAGTGAGTGTGTATTTTAGTCGCAAAATATTCGACAGTAAATACATCGTTGCTGGAATGACAATGGGCACCAAGTTAACTTGACGTAACAACAAACCTTTCAGCCCGGAAAATCGGGAACCAAGTGCAAAAGCTCGAATTTTCCACCGTTAGATCATCATAAAACAGCGTTCGCCACTTCTGCAACGACACGCGGCTAAATGCAACGTAAATAAACCAACAACACACTCCCATACCGGGCGCGCCCGCCACAGAGGAAATTTTCGACGGCGTAGTGCGGCAAGAAAAGTTTGTTTACAGCCCTAGGTAAGATAAAGGCTCGTGTAGGGGCTAAGCGGTACCATTTAACAATGAAATGAAGCGGGCGCAGAGCCACAGGGACGAGTAAAGAAACAGCCTAATTTTGGCAACGTGTGGTACTGTTTTCCCGGTCGAGCGCCGCTGTCAGTCGCATGAATAGGCGGCGCACGCTCAGGCTTCATTTAGAATACAAAGGCTGGACAAGAGAACTACAACGCAGCTGTATTTTTCATACGGACAGCGACTACGGAACCCCGCGCTTAGCGAACCAACGACAAATATTCGCTCCAAGCGCACCGCGCCCATCGTGTCACAAAGGTTGCTCGCGCCGGCACAGTTCGCGTCACAAAGTTCGTCCAAAAGCGTGGAACTTCACGTACCTTTTCTCCATTTGAACCGGTAATTCTGCATTGCGTGCTCTGCGGCACGAAGCAATGCTCCGGCATTGTAGTCCATCACCAAGAGCGGTCAATGCCCGCCTTCTATGTTTTAGTAATTGGTTTCGGTTTCAAACGACCGTACCAAAATGGCGGACCTAGTTACCGGAGTCGACGTGAGATGGCGGGGCGCATTTTGCATAGGGTCTATTGCCAGGTCCTCTCCTGCTGACGTCACACGAAAACGTCAAAGAAAATGGGCGAGAGTGCAGAGAGGAGGACAGCATTTTCGAATTGATTTTTCTACTAAATAAATTCGCGTAAACACGCTCAGAGTGGTCGAAACAGGGCCTAGGGACTCCGGACTACAATTTGCGCTCGTAATCCCGCATTGTTTACAAATCACTTCAGTGTCCCTTTAAGGCTGCGGCACGTGAGCCTTGGATGGCGTACGCGCCGTTAGGGAACGGTCTGGTCGGCAGCTTCGTTTGAATGTCCGTCTGACCGAACCGCATCATTATTTTGCTTGACCCACGCTCTCATAAATGTAGAGCCATTGTTACCACAAACTTTGGAACTGATCAACGCCTTGTTTCCGAAGCCCAGTGTGGCAAGAAACCTTGCCTCTCAGTTTCCCGGCTTTTACGCACGCACGCAGGCACGCGCGCACACACGCGCACAGAATTTTCCTTTTCTTGATCCAGGAGCTACGTGGATGTGGCATACTAATACCTTCGACTAAATTATCTTAAAACTTTCAAGGAATCTCTTGTGTTTTGTAACTGGATGTGGTAAGAATGCACTTTGATAATTTTAGAGCTTTGAAAAATAGGAACATAATCGTCTGAAGCACGCCGCTCAACACGCTTTATTTCTGCTACTATTATTGCATGCATGTCCCCCCGACAAACGTCAGCGCACTAAAAGCGGCCTTCGGGGTCTCTCTTTTGCTTTGTGGGTCAATCCATGGGCTACATCGCGTAAGTCCGGACAAAGAAGAGTGGGTTGTGTTCTTCGGTGTTGTGGGTGGCCATATTAGTTAATCTGGCTTTTTTTTTTTGTGCCTTTCTCGGCATAAAACATCAGAAAATGTCGGATACTGGCAGATAAATATTCTTCGTCTTCACTACGCAACCTTGAGTGCATGCCGGACGTACGCTCGGTTCACATACCAGCACTCAGCGTAAATGGATCGCCAATGAGTTCCGCCCAACAGAACGCAGGGTCGTGGGCGGTTTATCGGCTCCAGAGTTACAGAAGTTGGCACTTCATTTTGCTAATGGTCCAATGGGACGTCTTTGAGCGACGCTTTGCTAAGACAATGGCAGCAAGAAACAAACATTCGTATTCGTCCTGCTTGATTCCCTGACCTCGTTCCGCCATCGGCATTTCGCGTACGTTTGTAGAGCCGAGTGTCATCACTGATGGCCGTGTTCACTATACAATCGCTAATGGTACACGGCGTAAGGACAACATCGAAACCCTTGCATGCACCCTGGGATGGAAACCCACCGACGCCAGTTAGTCATTTCGTGCAAGGATGTCTCTGGAAATAGCAGGAGGCAACTGCACGTCTATCCCTCATCGTCAACTTGCCCTCTCGCTCGCTTCCCAGCTCACGTCACTGAAGGTGTCATTTACCGATATCTTTTTTTAAAAAGGCCAAAGCCTGAAAGGGCCCCTGCAACACTTTCTCCTAGATGCATTCAGAACGTAGTCAACAAACACACTCAATTCTTAGAATAAGGGCTCTTAAGGCACCTCAGGCACACATTGCCCATCACATAACTTGGAAACCTGCTCAAAAGAATTTTCTCTCTTTCCCTGTCTTGGCGTTCTTCAAGCGCTCAAATTGCTTCATTACAGTCGCGCACTGGCTATTTCTCCGATTTTTTTCAGTTTCAAGTTTATTGCAGTAATTTATACATGTTTGCAGCTGGGTTGTTTTGCAGAGGAAGGTTCTCAGGCCGAAGCCGTACGCGGAATATCCATCGAAAACGCACAAAATAAGAATACGAGCGACGTCGCAAAAAATAGGTACATAATTATAGTACTAAATGTAACTGTATGCAGATAACCGTAAACTACACAAAACCATAGATACACAAAACAATATGCGACAGATTTAAGGTCAACCGAAATGCTAACATCAAGATTCAAGCAGAAAAACTAAGCAACATGTTGTAGTAAAAGGAAAGATTAGACTTCAAGCAGGTAGTTCCTAAGTAAGGTTGTAAACGTGTAGAACGATTTTGTTTTTATATTGGTAGGAAAGGAATTCCGAAATGATATCGCAAAAAAAAATGTCTTGTGTGTTTGCCGTAGTTGCAGCAATAAACGCATTTGATAGCCACATAAAAATGGCTGTGGCTTACCTCAGCTAACCTTGGATATGCAAAGCAAAAGCTTTGCTTAGTCTGGTTGAGTCTTGGTTTCGCTTGCTTAAACCTTTGATTTAGCTGTATTGCCGACCGCGCTCACAGAAGGAGGCCGGGCGAACGCGGCGTTCATTCATGGTGGACGCAACATTCCTCTTCGCCGGGCGCGAGGCGAGTCACGTTGCCCGAAACGACCCAGCGCCGCATGCACGGGAGGCTGCGGGGGTGGTTGGCTGCCTCGGCCGCAGCGGCGGTGGCGACCGCTGTCGACGACCGCAGACGCCAACAGCGGGCCCGGCGAATCACGCGATGTGCGGCGAGGGGCGTGTCGCCGGGGGTGTGTCTCCGGTGAAAAGGTCATTTGCGCGTCCTACACGAAATTAAAGTAGTCAAGCTTTGCTGTAAAAAATGCCACAAAATGCAAAGCCGTAACGGAAGGCACATGTGCGGCGAGGTGCAAATCACGCAGTGCCGCTACGTGCTGGCGTTAACTCTAGCACTCGCAGTGCTTCCAAACACGAAGGAAACAGTGAAGGTGTTTATCGGCAGTGTTGAAGAGTTCTTTTTAGTGCCAGATTCTAATGAAAAAGTCTCATTGTTGTTAAGACGAAGAAACGAAAGCTAAGAAAGAGACGCGGGGTAGCAGAAAATAAGACGGTCGAAGTAATTCGCGCCAAAAGACAAGAAAAAATCGAGGGAAGACGTGCGGATACAATCTAAAAGCAAACAAGTTATTAATAACTATCTAGATACTTTCGCCTTCGAGGCACGTAAGCATACTCAGGTGCCCCGAGGTTTTTTTTTTTTTTTTTTTTTTTTTCACGCGGCCCAAAGTGGGGTTTGGACTTAAAATACCCCTCATCCCCACTCTCATCCCCGTTCACTGAAACTCTTGGTAAAGGAAAGTTTATCCTCCTCCTTCTTTCTCGAGATGACGACAGAATATAAAGACCACAGCCGCAGAGATGCGGCCATTTCGTGCAAATGCTGAAAAAATCCCGGGCCAACTCCACTAACGTGAAATACGGGGAGAGGCGAAGAATGCAGTGTATGAGTGTGTTCTTGGTGCCTTGGGGTTTTGCCCACGGGGACGAAACCGTTCAGCGTAGAGGTATACAGCTTTGGTGTAAGTCTCGTGTCTTTGAAGCACGAAGCGTTCTAGCGCGACGCGTTGGAAAACGAGTCTCCCGTTGTGTTCTTTTAGTGCGCGTTTTTGCCCAAGGATGATGTAACGTCCTATTGATTGATTGTAGGGTTTAACGCGCCAATGCTACACAGGCGAGGCGCGCTGTAGTCAAGGGCTCGGGAATAATTTTGGCTACCTGGGGATCTTTAACGTGCGCCGATATCTCGAACACACGGGCGTTTTCGCTTTTCACCTCCATCAGAAAAGCGGCCGCCGCGGCCGCCGGGAATCGAACCCGCGTCGTTGCGCTCATCAGCACTTCATAGCCATTGAGCCGCCGCGGAGGGTCGACGAAACGTTTTAGCGCGAGGCGTTGGAAAACGAGGATCCCGGTGTTTTAGCACCGTTACTACATGAAACGGTGCCGACGACAGGAGACGCCGACAGGCCGAGCCCCTAAGTGGCTTAACCCTGAACATTCCCGACAGCAGAGCATTGTGTTGCGGTCGTTCAAGCCCGGCAACAGCAGTCACGACGCTATTTGAAAACTACACTTTAATAAGTCCCCGTAGGTCGTCTCTACTACAGACCTCCAGAATGGCCAAAGGGAGTGCAAGTTCGGCGAATGACGAAGCCCAACGTATGATTTGGCTAAAAAAATGCATGTGCGCAGGGGCAAAACGCACGGCGCATTGCGCAATGTCCCTGCGCAGATGCCCTTTTTCATTTAATTAAGTTTAATGCCGGACCACTTCATTCGTCGAATTTGATACTATAGGCTACTTCGATTGGTCATTCTGGAGTCTTGTGGTAAAGATGCCCCACGGGGACTTTTAAATTTATCTGGAGGCCATTTGCTAATCAAGAAGCCCCTTACAAGATCCTGGCACTCAAGGCAGCCGACAAGCCGCAAGTGGATAGCGGGCAAACCGTTATGCGGGCACGCTGTTAAGTGGGCACGCTCGCTCAGCGCGCTAATGTGGGCACAGCACGAAACTCGAAAAAAAGGCGCTTCTCTACTATGGTAGAGACCACGGGATTTCTGATGGAAGGTAAATAACAAAACACGCTTATGCACGATGGTCGGGTGGTCGTTAAAAGATTCCTGGGTGGTCTAAATATCTCGTATCGCTTCACTACGTCGCGCATCACAGCCTAGGTGTAACTGTGTGACTTCGGCGCGTTAAGCCACGGTTTGCAAAATGACTTCGGTGGTCACATGCCGAGACAGGAAGCTTGCGCCTCTTTCGCGTGCTGTTCACAGACACTGGATGAAGGGCGACCTACAGTGAACAAAAACAGAAACGAAAGTGAATCAGGGGAAGTAACTGTAGCTCCTAGTGTCCGGGCAGCGGGAGTCAATCGATTGGATCTTGTTTGGCCTTATGACGTGGGCCGACAGGCTGTCAAAGTTCGGCGTAATTTGACAGCGCGTCATTGGCCACGCTCGGCGGGTGGGTGCTGTGCTACACTACGGCCGGCCGCGCGACGGAGGGGGAGGTTGAGCGGCACATAACAGTGGCCCCCACCATCGAGGCGAAGTGGTCAACGAGCGCCAGGCGCTTTGGTTCAAATCTGCGCTTGGAGTCCGCCCGCAGAGCACGGGACAGGAACGTCCGAAATAAAACCCTAATTTGTCACTTCGTTTGACAAGAAATAAACAGGCGCTAAAAAAAAGTGCCCGACAAGCTTCATAATCTCCGTGGCGTTGGCACAAGATTAAAAGAACTGTGTCATTTTGTCCTTTCTTTATATAGATCTACATCGTTTGTTTGTCCTCGAGCCACGATCCTGCCTGCGTCCAGATTTCGGTCTTGCCCATCTAATGGAAAACGTGGTCTATTTATATCTATGTTACTTCCCTAATCGTGCACCGAAAAAAAAAGATATATATAGGGCACGTTGTCTGCAGCTGGCTTCCAGGCTGTCTGTCTTTTTATTCTAATGCGCGCGCCCGTTACACAAAGCCCTATCAAATAGTGTTGACCCAGCCGAGATTTCGGAGAGCAAAGCGAGAAACGTGCAACATACACAAGTAGTATCAAATTTCCCGAACATTTTAAAAACAAGGAGAGTGAAAAAAGAAATACACAGCAGGGTGATTCTGAGGGCTGCTTAAAAAATATGAAACGCATATTGACGGAATAGAGTAAGGAGTATTCACCTCGAGGGTTTACCAAAGTCAGCTTAGATTCCCGGCCGTGGCGGCCGCTTTTCTGGTGGAGGCGAAAAGCGAAAACGCCCATGTGTACGAGATTTCAGCGCACGTTAAAGATCCCCAGGTGATCAAAATTGATCCGGAGCCCTCAACTACGGCGCGCCTCATCGCCTGCGTTGCGTCGCCGCGTTAAACCCTACAATCAATCAATCAACCAAAGTCAGCATCCAAAGAGCACCATCGCTCACCACCACACCGTTGTCCAACGTAAAGCGAACATCATTTTCAGATTGGGGAGCAACCACCTCAACTTGCGTACAGTTATACGCTAACTCAACAACTACGCCTTCCTGCTCGCAAACATCCCGCGAGCGTTACGTGTATTTCGTTCACTTGTCTGCAGTAAGAAGGGAATAAAATCCTAAGCAGTAGGCTTACTCAGTTGTACATTACTTTTAGAGCGAAGCTCTTAAAGGAGCCCTGCAACACTTTTTTCAACTTTTTTCTAAATCTTAAATGCTTTCAGAACGACGTCCTCAACAAACACATTCAATACTTATAAATGGGGGGTCGCAAACTACCTCCGCCAAAAATTGCTTCTCTATACCCAGCAGATAACTTTGAAAGTTGCTGAAATAATTGTTCTCCCTTCACCGGTCTTGGCGTTCTTCGACAGCTGTAATTACGTAATCACAGCGGTGTAGCGGTTATTGGCCGGCTTTCTATCCGTTGCAGCAATGAACGCACTCGACAGGTACTTTAAAAAAAAAAAATAAGGGAACTCGCACTAACGCGTAAGACTTGAAAGAGGCGAAGCTGTACGCAACCTTCACGACCATCACGAAGGTTTAAGCCCACTATTGCAGCCGATTTGGTTCTTCTTCGCTTCCACAACGACATTTACTCCAATATCTGTGCTATAAGTGTGAGCTTCCTTCATTTTTTGGAAGTGGTAATCATTACAAGTCACCTTCGAAGGGCACACGCTATGACGTATCTGTCTCGTTACGAGCAAATGCCCCCATGATTACGGCAAACGCTGAAGCTTTTTTGGCCAATCTTGGCCAATCTCCCTAAGTGGGTATGTTTGGCTTGACAAGCGTGGGCCGCGGACGACGGGCGGTCACCGCGAGGCACGCACACACAAGAGCTCGGCATTTTCTTGCGTTTTTTTAATTGGCGGGTGGTACCCCCAGACGTGGCCAATGTACCTCAGATGGCATGCTTGACATTACAAATGTGCGCAGGGGACGCTGGGCGGTCGTTGCGAGGCACGCACACACGAGCGCTAGGCATTTTCTTGGTTTTGTGAACTGCCGGGCGGTCGCCGCGAGGCCCGCGCTCGCGTGCGCGCGCTCGACAATTTCTTGGTATTTTTAACTGCGGACACGAAAAATTACGTTTTGCTAAACATCCTCGCTGTTAAAAAAAAAGCCACAGAACCAAAGCATAAAACGAAGGCGTATCTGCTGCGGCGAAAAAATCACACAGTGCCGCTCTATGCTGGCGATTACTATAGCTTTCGCAGGGTTTTCTAATGTGAAGGAAAGAGTGAAAGCGTTTATCAGAAGTGTTGCAGAGTCCCTTTAAGCGCCCGCGCCTGTGGTTTGGCATCGCCGTTGGCCTCCTCGTAAGCGCGCGAACGAAGAGAACACTGAAAATAGACGAGCTAGAGCGAGCAGGAAAGCGGGCAAGGAAAGTATAACGGAAGTGTGAGAGGGAGGGCGATGTTTTGTTCGGCGTCAAGCGCACGTCGTGTCCATTACTAATTCTTTATGAGTGATAGCAGAGAATTATATTACAATGTGTCAATTTAATTCCATCTGCTTTCTGCTTCCGCGGTAAACGCTTCACGGCTGTTTCTGCCACAGAATTGAGTTTACGGCCGTCTACGTAAGCTCGTACTTTAATCGTATTGCTTGACACGTATCACGAGAAAGTCACACTCAGCCCTGCAAAAACGCAGGAAGGAAAGCAGGGCGTTGCACGGAAATTCCACGAGCCTCCTCCTGCTGAAGTAGGGAACAAGAAGAGCCTCCTCCTCTCGTTTCTTTTTCTTTCTGCGCCCGTAAAAGGCTGCGTAATCTCACCGTTGAGCTTAGTGCCGCGAGTGTAAAAGTCTCGGCCGTGCAGCGCGACAGCGGAGCGTGCCATGTCATGCGCGTAAATCACGGAAAATGGCGCCCCTATTTATATACCGCCGTCTGGTGCTCAGCAAAGCCTACGCTCGCGCCTCTGCTCCGGGTCCCGGCTTGCACTTCTGCGTTCATCCATATTCGCGTCGTTTAGGGTAAAGTAAAAGCGCTCCTTTCGCTCCTGCTCCTTTCCCGCCCTTCTCTTCTTTCAATTTCGTGTCGTTTCTGGGTTGACTCTGGTGTCACGAGCTGCTCTGCACGGGGGCAGCGCAGGAGATAAAAAAAGGGGGGAAAGCGCCTCAAGGCGGCCGTGAAAGTGGGGGCTTCCAGCGACGGCGCTGTTGCACGCCGGGGACTCGTCAGCTCACCATGCAAGGATGGGGGTAAGTTCGTACGATGCAAGTTGCGTGCAGGGCGCTAGGAATTGCCGCAGGTGAGGCTTTACCACATTTTAACAAAATGCATTATGGCCTTATATCTGCTGCGCGGAATTTATGGCCGCTGCATTACAACAGAAAAAAGGCTCAGAGAAATGGACGCTCTGAATTAGTTCCCTCGGTTAGTTTATTATGCTGACAGCGTGCGGACATTGATCGATTTACTGAAATTGAGCTCGCGTTACGGCGCGTAACCGATAGGCGCGCCTAGTTAAATATAGCAAGACCGATTAACAGCGACCCTGGTAATGTTTCTTTTATAAAGAACGAAAGGTGTAAAGACTAATTATCGCAGGTCACGCAGTAACATATCTAGCTTAATTGTTGAGAGTTTTCTCATTTTATGTATTTCAGCAGTTCTGTTTTTAAAAAGAACAGCGATGAATATCCTCCGGTAATGTCTCTGACGATGATTTCTAGCTTTTAAAACAACCCTGGTTGTGGTATTTCGAAGAAGGTGCTCACTATCTGGCAAGATGGCCATTGTATATTACAGCAAAAAGTTTCGCAAATTCGAACCACAAGGGGACCCCATCTCAGTCGGAATAAATGAAAGTGCTGCGCTGGCTCGCGGCTTTCTAGAATGAGAGAGCCACCAACTTTTATGCTCAATAAATTTACGTTTTTCCTCCCTTCCTCCTCCCTCGAACTAATGAAAGTGAACAATAGCAACAGTACACGGCAACTGCGAAACAGTAGGATAGCTCAACAATTTCATGCCTGAAAAAGCCCGTAATTGCAGCCTGCCTTTTTTCCCTACGGGAGACTGTCAGTACTTTTTGCTCTAACAAACGAATGTATAGTGGGATGCAAAACCTTCCCCTTCTTAAAACTGAAGAAGAAACGGGAGGCATTTCATCCGGCCATGACTTCTAAGGAAACGGCCGCGCTGTGATTCGTTCTCGTCCTCCTTGTCGTCATTGGCATCGATAGGTTCTGCGCTTCTGATCAGAGATGTGGGCGCACCATGCACACACCGCTGCAATCGCGTCCTCGTCGACGTAGTTCGCACAAAGTTCGTACTACGAAACTTCCGCCATGTGGGATTTAGTTTTTCTCTATCCTATTTTGCCTCCTCCGTTCTACGCAGCCTCGTGTAGGCACAGGGTGCATTTCTCTGGCCGTGTTCCCGGAGGCAAGGCGTCGGCGCGGTGGCGCGGAGTTCGAATTATCCGTGCCGAAACCTACTCGGGTTCGAATTAACGGGCTTCTTTATACATAGATTTCTACGGAAACTTGGCCGGACCGAATCCTACACTTCGAATTAGCCATAAATGCGAATGATCTAAGTTCTAATTAACGAGCTCTTGCTGTATCGATAAGTTACAATTGTCTAGGACGACCGTGTGCTGACTTGCAGTTGGTGTTGCCAGCTAATACGCGTAATTTTCTTTATAGTGAATGATCAGCTAACCATTTAATCAGGCGCTGCACACGCTTCAGCACGGGTAGGGATGCCTTAACAAAATCGACAGCTGGGCTAGTTGGTATCCGTCCATCCCAAACATCGCTTGAAAACACGACGACGAGGAAGAGGCTACGATAAGATTGTTGCCGCTTTAGTGATGACATGTAGAGACACGTGTGGTGTATGATTGTGTATATGTGTGCTTTCTTCCGAATAAAGGTGTAGTTGAGAGTCAGCGCCGTCTTGTGTACCCTCTTCCTCGTCGTCGGGTTGTGAAGCGCTGTTTAGGATGGACGGATGCCTTACTCGAAAAATGGCAAAAATGACGTAAATTTCCATCTTGGATTAGTCCGCAGCGAACAATCTTTGCTCGAGGAAATTGGCCGTTACGCACTGAAAAGCGGCATCTTTAGAGCAGTCTGAGGTGAGCCTGACAAACCCCTCAAGATAGCATTTAAAATTGAAGGCACGAAGGGGTGCCACCCAGCTATCCCGTTCCCATAATCGCTAACCCCTCTTGGGCTACGAGCCACCTCGTAAATGAAGACGATCATCATTATCATTACAGCAGAAATGATAAAAAAAATGGATAGCTCATCGGTGAAGTTTTTGTTCAAATAAGGTAAAAGCCACCGATAAAGCATAAATGAGCCACTATGGAAGGGGGTAGGGGACGGGGGGGGAGAAGGAAGTTAGTGTTAGCAAGCGGTATCCGGTATACAGGGTGTTACGACAGTAATTGGAACACTTTAAAAAATTTTCCTGAGCTAACCCCTGCTCGGTTCGCGCTCAAACTTCACTTCGAGGTCGTATTGTGTGGTCTACTTTTTGACATCGAGAAAAACGACGGTACTTCCCTGTTTATTCTGCAAATTAATATAAACTATTTTCGCCTATAGGAAAATGGCGGCCGATTTAGACGTGCGAGCCAGTGCAGGCCGATCTTAGAACAACGGCGTAACCTGGGGTATGCAGACCGAAGACTCCTACTAAAGATTCCTAGACGACATATATAAGGGATGCACGGGCAGGATAAGGCCGGGTTCAGACTGTTGCCGCAACTGTCGTATTAACCTAAAAGAATGACGTTATTTCATGTCTCAGCCAACCGAACTGCGTGACATGCCGTTTTCTTACATCCATAGAAACGATATGCTTTTGCGTCGGTAGTATGAACACAGCCTAACAATTAGCAATCAAAGCGATAAATTCCCGATCCGAAAGGGAGAAACACAGGGAGACACCGCCCCAAAACTGTTCACAGCGTATCTGGAGTGGGTATTAAGAAAGCTTGATTTGGAAAACACAGGATAAAGGATAAAAGGAGAATAATTGAGTCATTTGAAGTTTGCAGACGACACAGTATTGCTGAGTGGGACTGCAGAACACCTGCAAACAATGCTCGAGGAACTACAATCAGAAGGCATGGCCGTGGGGCTTAAAAAATTATGAATGAATCTAAAGTAATGAGGAATAAGCATGCCAAGAAAGTCCTCTTCAAGTTAGGAAATGAAACGCTAGAAGTAGTTGAAGAATACACCTATCTCGGACAGATGGTTAGCGCTGACCCCAACCACGCGAGAGTAATCCGGCACATAATAGGTATGGGTTGGGGAGCAACCGGCAAGCACTCCCAAATAATAAAAAGTAAGCTACCTCTGTCCCTCAAGGGAAAAATCTACAACCAGTGCATACTTCCGGTGATGACGTGCTGAGCTGAAACTTGAGCGCCTTACTGAACAACTGGAAAGCAAACTTAGAAACGAATAAGGCTAGGAGCAACAGTTATGGGTACAAAACGAGCTTCATGGATCAGTGAAACAACTCGAGTAAATGATATCTTAGTTCAAGTAAAGAAAAAGAAATAGACTTGGCCAGGCCATATAGTGTGACGAACCGACAACCGGTAGACAATTAGGGTATCAGAGTGGATACCAAGAGATGGGTCTCGAAGAAGGGGATTGACATTAACCTGATGGAGATGAAATAGGGAAATTCAGGGGCCAACACTGGACTCGAGCGACGCAGGACGCCAATGGGAGGGGCCTTCGTCCTGCAGTGGACCGGAGGGTGATGATGATGATGATGATGATGATGATGATGATGGGGCTGGTGGTGGTGCTGGTGGGAGCATTAAGCAAGTACTTGAAGTAATGAACAGCAGGTTACACCTCTGTCACTAATAAGAAACGTATACAACCAATACCTGATGGCTTATGGCGGAGAAACTTGCAGACTAAATACCTCGAAACAACACTTGACCTACCCAATGAGCCATGGAAATAAGAATGATAGGAGTAGTGTTAACAACACTTGACCTACCCAATGAGCCATGGAAATAAGAATGATAGGAGTAGTGTTTACAGATAGGAAACGAACGTCTTATATTAGAGAGCAAACCCGGTAGTAGGGAGACATCCCAGCTAAAATTACGAAAAAGGAGAGAGAGAGAGAGAGAGAGAGAGAGAGAGAGAGAGAGAGAGAGAGAGAGAGAGAGAGAGAGAGAGAGAGAGAGAGAGAGAGAGAGAGAGAGAGAGAGAGAGAGAGAGAGAGAGAGAGAGAGAGAGAGAGAGAGAGAGAAGACTTTGTTGGGACCAAATAAGAAGAGCGGTCTTATGTCTTCTTTCATGCAAGGGTTCAGCCGAACCCATGGCAGTCAGCGGCCTCTCTTGCGATTCGGTCCAGGGCCTGTTGATCTTCAGCGGTAGGGCTGTGCAGCACGGCCTGCCACTATACATCGTTGTGCATGTCTAGTAAATATGTGCTGTGTTCCTGTGGGTTCGTAGCGATGTGCGGGGCACTTCCACATCATGTGTGAGATGGTTGCCCACCCTGAACAAAATTTACATTTCGGGTCATATAAGTCGCGATACATCTGGTGATAGAGGACTTGGTTTGGAAACGAATTGATCTGCAATTGCAATAGTCGTAGTGCTACGGCCTGTAATATGTAATATGTAATATGTAATATGTAATATGTAATATGTAATATGTAATATGTAATATGTAATATGTAATATGGAGATCAGGTAACTGGAGGTAAACAAAGGTAACGGAGTGGCTCGTAGAAAAGGATGACTCGTGGGAAGGAACGGCTGGGATAAGATTTTGTCTCGAACAATTAATTCTGAAAGCGCAACAGAAGAGCAGTTGCAGTTCTATAGATGACGCCTTCTTACTGCAGTGGACATGAACGGTCTGATGGTAATGACGACTACGACGACGACGTTTATACTTAGTCGCTAGCAGTTTAAAATACTCCTCACTCCTTGCGCCAGCGTGTATTCGTTAACAATGCGTCCGATCCTTGTCCCTCCAGAATGGAAGCCCGTGCACAGAACTAGCCGCCTGAAGCGTGCGCGCACTGGGCTACGGCATGGCGAGAGGAAAACGGCGAAGTGGTCGGGTCGTGAAGGCTCTCTTCTAGCGGGCTCCGACATCCCCTTTTTTGTGACTCCCAGGAGGGACTGCGGCCGTGGCTCAAGCGGGAATTTACACGTGTGCGCGCCTGGCTAGCCAAGCGAGCGGTGTGCGTGGGGGGAGGTGTCATTGTAACGACGCCGTAATAAAGCGCTCCGCGCTTTTTTTCCCTCCCCTTTGTATTTGCTTACTCCGCTGCGCACTTTGGTAAGCTTCGTTGATACAGGTATCTTTTTTCACGTCTCTGGCTTCCCCAACAAGATCATTTTGCCATCATTTTTCACTCTGCGCACACGAAAGTGTAGTAGTACAGGACTTTTTTTGTGTGCTAATTACGCCTACAGCGGTGTGAGGGACGCTTTCGCCAGGGAAACCCATACAGTGATTAATTCTACCTAATAGAAATTGGCCCCTAATTCGACAAAAATTTTAGCAGTGGCTTAGCTCGGCTATGCCAGGATATACGTAGCGTGAGCTAAGGCTCAGCTGGTCATTCTTAGGTTTCCTGGTTACCTAGTATTAGCTGATTATCATGCCTACTGCTGCTAAAACGATTTCCAGTCCAATCCAATCCAATCCAATTTAATCCACTCCAATCCAATCCAATTAATGCAATTCAATTCAATCCAATCCAGTCGCGGCGGCGTCGGCTCCGGCGCGCCAGCTGTGCGCTGTGAGGCGTCACTGCTCCTCGCGCATGCGCCGCACGGCTTTGCAGGAGCCACGCGAAACTGCTCAACCTCGGACACTGTAACTCACGCTACAAAAAAAATCTATCAGAAATTGCTGGGAAATTCAAAGGTTTAACACAGACAGCATTGCCATTTGTTACCCTTGAGACACTAAGACAAACACTATTGCATCTCAAAGTACCATCAATATAATTAACGCGTGGAGAGGAGGTGTTCAATCTAGACCGCTCATCGATGTTTTGGGCCTTTGACGCGCTCCTGCTATGCAGTCAATTTTTTGGTACGTCTATTTCTTTTCGGATTGGTTGATTAATTGTTTGGCTGCTATTTAAATACCCTTTGTATCGGGCCGGTGGCGTGTGCCGTCTCGATACATGTTTGAATACATCAACATTACCTTTAAGTTCCGAGCGATCACCCACCCCCGAAATATCGCCCACCCTCCTTTAGGAGTGAAATATTCAATTTACGGAAAGACCCCGAAGACCGCCCACCCCCTAAAATCGATTCCTTTAGCGCCGAATGAGTGAACAAAATAAATACAAATCACCTGGGCATGTGTTGATGCGGTCACTTATTCGTGTTTCCCGCACCTGAGCCGAAAGTTCGCCCATCTGGTATTTTTTCTTGATATCTCCGCGGTTGTGGTTGGCGGTGCGGCCACTTTTGTCTAGTGTATCGCACCTGACCCGGAAGATCGCCCATCCCGTATTTGTCACTTGATATCTCTGTACTTTGGGTGGGCGTTCTTTTGGAATTATACGGTATGCTGAGCACGAGGTCGCGGGTTCGATTCCCGGCCGCGGTGGCCACTTTGCCGATGGAGGCGAAAAGCAAAAACACCCATGTGTACGAGATTTCGGCGCACGTTAAAGATCCCCAGGTGGTCAAAATTAATCCGGAGCCCTCCACTACGGCGCGCCTCATCGCCTGTGCTGCGTCGGCGCGTTAAACCCTACAATCAAACAATCAATCAATTTTACGGTAAATACTGCCCTTCTAAGTTTAGCGCAGCTAGTGATTGGCGACCGGCTTAGGATTGCTGTTTGCCGGCTGTTGCATGTGATATTGATCTCTCTGCTTTGCCAACACCAGTATTCGAATCCATTTGTGTCACCCTCACGGCTTTGTAATTTACAATCTCGTATTTCTCGGCTTCAGGACGGCGTAAATGTTTAAAAGAAACGTTTTTTACCTCTACCCCACAAAGGTTCTTTCGTGACCGTTGGTGTCAACAGAAAACTCCCCCGAGCAAATAAAAGAAGTTACTGGCATCGTCAGGAATCGAACCTGGAAATAATAGAGTAACAAAGCGAGAGCCCGCTGCCATTCCGATTGAGCTACGAGCCCACGCGGAGACGGGGAAGACAGGTGGTGCACTCACCAAGCATATCTGCGCGTTTACCCCCTGCATTCTCGCTGAATGCCACGTGATAGCGTCACGCGACCTCTGGCGCCACTGTGCGCTCCGCCCACGGCACGTGTAGCGGCCATGTGCGCGCCTTGCGCATGCGCAGGGAGTTACAAAAATTAAAGGAAGCTCACACCAACGCACGGCATCTCACTTCTAGTACGCTAATGTGCTAAAGTCTGTGGCCTCCAGTGTTCACCACTAAAATCAAATTTCCTTGTCGTCCGCCCTCACGCCAAACGCCACATCACGGAAGGCATTGAAATACTTCTTGATGGCCAGACCATCCTTACAAGCACCAGCATCAAAACCCTGGGCCTACATCTCCAGGCCAACACCAAGAGTGACATATCCTTGCAGCGCCTCAAACACAGCATTAACAAAATCATACACATGATCAGGCAAGTTGCCGCCAAGACGGAGGGCTCAGGGAAGCCGATACCTTTTGATTAATTCAAGCTTTTGTCCTCTCGAGAATCACTTACGTCACCCCCGTGGCAAGGAGGACATAAAGGTGCTTGATATAATGATTAGAAAGGCGATTTAGCAGGCCATTGGTCTTACCATGAGTGCGTGCACGGAGAGGCTGCTTATGATTGGGCTTCACAACCAGAAGCTCCGATTGAACAGAGCTGCAGTGGGTCGCTGCATTTTTCACCAGATTGGCTGGGCAGCACAGAATGTCACACCGCGTTATGTACTCCCAGACTCTTGGTGACAAGAACTGAAGAGGCTACCTTTGCTTAGAAATATGAACCCTCCACGTGACGAGGGTCGCTGACAAGCACGGGTTCAAGCGGTCAACACCACCCTCGGCGAGGCTCATTCAGTTACCTACACAGACGCCTCCCAACACGGAGGGTTGCAATTCGCCATCATCGTGGCTACCTCCAGAACCAACCTCCTTGCGTGTGCCCCACTCAAGACCCCAGACATGACGTAAGCAGAAGAGGCAGCCATCGCCTTGGTTCTCACTCCACAAGGGGTTCGGAAGGTAGTCGCCGATTCCCAAGAATCCTACCAGAATTACCAGTCGGGGTGGGTGTCCCGAGCTGCACTGCGTGGGCGAAAAAACCACTCCCCAACCGCGTCGATTCAGATCATCTGGACGCCCGCTCACGCTTCCATGGAGGGCAACGAGTACGCCCACCAACAAGCCAGCGCTTTTACCCCCCAGGCTATGGAGCTGCATGAAGACAGTCAACGCCTTCCGAGACAGACCCCACCCTTGCCTTACCCTGACCTTTCCAGAGAACAACAAACTACCCTACGGCTCATACAATGCGACTCCTTCCCACACCCAACCCGTCTTCACTTAATGCACCCGAGTCGCTACAACGCTGAATGTAAATTTTGCTCAGAAGTAGGAGCTCTCAGCCACATAATCGGGGTGTGCGACTTAAGCCCTGAGCACCCTCCTCTCTTCCGGTCAACTACCCAAAAAATTCCCCGCATTTCCCCGAGGGGAAGAATGTGAAAGTGCGAATGCACGAGTTGAATTTGCGCGGTTCGGTAATGTTCGCGAAAGAGAGATCACACACACACACACAACTACAAAGAAAGAAAGATGCATTTATTCACAGACACCTGTTTGTGTTGTCGTTGTACTTGATTGCTAGAGCGGATCTCAGCTTTGAAATTTCGTGTCAGTACTCCTTTAAGCAGGTGCATTAGCCCTTCTCACGCCCGATTCTTGGCCAATCCCCCACGTGGGTATGTGCCATGTCAGCGGCCAGGCAGCGCGCGCCCATCTCCCCCCGTTGCCAAGGAAGACGAGGAGATTCCTGGCCAATCCCCCACGTGGGTATGTGCCATGTCAGCGGCCAGGCTGCGCGCGCCCATCTCCACGTACGCGGACATCGCCGGTGGACGCAGGTTCAGGGTCGCTTAAAGGGCTGGTGAAGTGGTTTTGAAAGTGGGTAAATGTTTGTTTTTTACAATTAGTATGTTGCATAGTTTATGACTGTAAAAAAATTTTCTTCATATCTCGCTTGGGGACTGAGATATTCGTCGATAAAGTTGACCCGACGCCCCGCCCACCACTCGCGGCTGTGCCGCCGGAAGAGCGAGAAACCGAGAGGCAGCGACCGGAAGTAGCGTCATATTCGGAAGACGGCCAGCGGCGTGCGCCGCCGCTTCGCTGTGTCCCAGTTTTCTCAGCGAAGTTCCGAATTAAGCAGACGTGCAATGTGCCCTTTATTAATCTCAATTGTGTAGAGTTGCTACCGCGTCGATTTTCAACCGTAATGCTGCTGTGTGCTTCCCTAAAGCGACTCCTAGATACCAGAGATTTCCTACCCGAGCGCCTGTGGCTACTACATTGCCTTCACGAGTAGTCGCAGGGCCGGCCGTGTCGTCGGGTGCTCTGTGCTTCATACGCGAAGAGACTGGCTCGAACAAATATGCAGGTACCCCTAGTTCCTGACCTATTATTATAAGGGGATTAAAAAATTCGTGGGACCGCAGCGCTCAGGGCTTCGCGAACTTCTTGCTCGTTTTGCCGATCGACGTTGTTGGCTGTGACGGAAACTGAGCTGAGTAGCTAGATTTTAAGAAGAAATCAAGCAAGCTGAAAGCATGAAGCGTTTTCTGCGCGCGGAAGCGCTCCGCACACTCGCCGGTCGTGCATTCCCGTACGGCGCACGAAACGGCTCGCACGCACCACGCATGCCGCGGCAGCGACCACTCTTCGCTGCCGGCCAGAATCAAGGCCGTCGCCAAAAGCAAGTGAACGTGCGAGAGAGTGGATGAATAGTGTGGTGAAAAATTGTGCTAGGGATTGTCATCCAAGGTGATTTTGAAAGAGGTGATCGAATTTGTATCGCGATGCGGAACGCCGACCGGTCGCGCAGCGCGTCGTCGGCAGCAACCTGCCCGAGCACGAGATGCGGCGAGAGGCCGACGGATGGCGTTACCTGCGCGCAAGAATGAACATAGCACCGATGGCTAGAATGACTATCAACGTGAAAATAAGGTTCGCACGCGAGAAATGAAATGATAGTGCGGTGAAAAACTGTTTTAAGGATAGTCATTCGCGATTGTAGAGGTAGCAGTGACCAAATATCGGTCTCGGTGCTAAGCATAAAGTTCCCAACCTTCGAGGCGATCCGTGCAACCGAAGCTGGCTGGAGCTGTTCGGGAAGGCGTTTTTCTAAAGTTCGTCGGCGACAAGTGTGCTGCGTTTTGGTTCCGCTACCTTTCGGGTGACCACAACAGTTCGGTTCTCCTATTCTAAAACTGCGTTTGTGCAGCACTGACACGTTCCGCTGACCGGCCGCACAGCGACCCGGCACCAGCACCTCCGCGCGACGCAGCGACCGGCCGCTCGCTAGCTGCTGCTTGTACGCATCGCAGGCCGCTGCACACAGCTTGTTGTACCGCCTGCCCGAATGCAAAAACAAAGTCGCACATGCGAAGAAGGGGATGATGGTGTGTCGAAAAAATGTGCCAGGAGTTGTGATTAGCGCTAGTGGTAAAAGCGGCGAACCAATATCTGCACAACTTCCCTGCACCCGAGAAGCATAAGTCGGCCATGAGTCGTCGGGGGAGAACCTTTCTCAAGCTCGCCGCGAGCGAACTTGTTGCGCTTATACTTCCCTCAGACTCTCATATTCTAAGGAAAGATTGTGTGAACCCTCCATTCACCAGAGGTCCTTCGGGCCCGTATCTGAACGGGAACAGAATGAGATCGATGAGATCTTCAGGCCGAGCAGTCACGGCAGCGCCGGCATTTCCGAATATGACGTCATCTGCAGCCGGCCAATCCTGAAAGGCAGCCGGCGCTCTGACCACGCCGCCGGGCAGGCGTCGTTTATTTTGACGAAAAAAAGATGGTTTGGGTGTATTTACACATAATATAAACACGTTTTTCGAATTCAGCGTCACGAAAACCATAAAGTAATGCCCCCAACAAAATTTTTTTGAAAAGCTCTTCACCAGCCCTTTAAGAAGTGCATTGCACTTAAAAGAGCAATGAGAGAGGCTGCTGTCCAGACCCTCTCTGCCGACCCAGCTTCCGCTGGTGGACAGAGCACAGGCGGCGCGGACTGCATATGGGCTCCAATGAAGGAACCACTCCGCTGCGCCGCCCTCTCGGCCGTTCAGAAATCTTAATAAAAATATTTCCCCTCCACCTACTCCTCCTTCTCCGTCTCTGCCACCGATCTCGTCGCCTCCGTCGGCGGCGTCAGAGACAGAGAAGTGACATCGTGTAACAGCGGGTTTGTGCTGTGGGGATCCTGGCGCCCGAGCCATTGCGCGATCGCTAGGTTTCTGTCATTGCGCGGCGCCTTTTCCCCTCTCTCCCCGAAATGCCGGCTCGTCTCGGCGCCGCTGTGCGCAGCCGAGCCGTTGTCTCAAACTCCTGCCTGAGGTGAAGCCTGCAGAGACCGTTGCGGCGATAAAACACTGTCACGCAGCGGGCGCTCCGCCCTGGTAGCGGAGCTAACCTCACCTCATTGGTCCGTTTGAACGATGCCCGAACCCGACTCTCGCCGGGACGCGAACGCGCGCCCGGCGCGGGGTCCGTTCGGGAGACGCTGCCAGGACGCCGAAGGCGTTGGCCGAAGGTATGTGACGCTTTCTTTACCAGCCGGCTGCAACTCTGTTGCGCCGGCGAAAGCCCACCAGCCCTTCCGGCTGCGGCCCGTGCCTAAGGCTGCTCCTGTCGCTCCTACGCTTGCATATAGTAAGGCCGTACCTACCACTCGACGATCACGCCGTGCAGTACGCGCCTGTGAGCGAATGGGCCCTGTCTCCCTCGCTGCTGCGAGCCGATCTGGCCAGCACGGCGATGCGCGCGCGCACAACGTGCGCGCACCCAGGAATTTGCCCTGACAGAAGAGCCCACTGGCTCTGCGCCGACGAAACGTGCGCACTTGCGCGTGGCGCCCCATCGCCCCTTTCACCTAACGGGAAGTACGTACCTGTACTGTAAATTGTGTAATTGGGACTGTAAAATATGTGACTAGAATGTTAGTATAAAATAAACGTCTTCCCTCCGTACCCTGGGCATATTCCTTTGTCGCCTCTTTCTCCACCTGCCCAACAGAGGCGGTGTTAAGTTGGCGCGACGGCGTTTCCGGGGCGCTGTCAAAACAGCACACGACGAAAGGGCACGCGACAGAAGAGCACCGACATAACAGCACGGCGTCAAAAGGGCACCCGACAAAACAGCACGCGACAAAACAGCACGGCGTCAAAAGCGCACGCGACGGAACAGCACGTTGACAAAACAGCACAGCGTCAAAACAGCACAGCGACAGAACGGCACGATTTTATGGAACGCCTAAATGGGCAAATATTTTTATTTTAACATGGATAAAAACACTTTAGTGGGCGCAAACTGCTCTCTCTGAGGTTCTCTTCACGTTTCGTTACTCTTTCTCGGGAAAAATACTACGGCTTTAATCATTACAGCATGTGGGATATCTGAAATGAAAGAAGCAAAAGCCAGGGATGACATTTGGTAAAACTTTTGTTCCTTTGTAGGTAGCCCTACAATTTTTATGATAATAATAATAATATGAAGAATAATTTATTTCCGAATTTGCCGCTGACAGTTCTCCAAGACTGGTAGGCCCGGATCATTTTGTCCGCAGGCTTTCACATCTCTCCCAAAGTGGACCGCGTTAGCACGCGCTAAAACCGGTGACCGAGTCTAAAGTCAACGCCTGCGCTACGAACCCAAAGGAAATACTGTTCGCCCGGAATGCGATCAGAGCAAAATCGGTAATAAAAACCGCAGGGTAGTCTTGGTATGTCTGCTTTGCGCCGCAGAAACATTTTGCAATTTTTTTATACGAGCTTTTTATTTTAGCGCCGTCTATGAAGCGACCGCCGAAACCTCCGCGCTGGGCTGTTAAGTGCGCCGTTCTTTGCGTGCGTCTGCTCGGAATCCGTGCATTACCGAGTGAACCGTAGTGGTTTGACGTTAAGTTAGTGGTTGCAGTGCTTGTGTGTGTGTGTTCTGTTTTGTTTTCATCATCTGCGGACGAATTTTAGGTCCTGATTTGCTGCCAGAGCGGGAAATTCCGACCCCGGCTCTTGAGACCAGCAGCAGTAGCAGTGTGGTGGTGGTGCCGGTGGTGCTCCGCAGTTTCGCGATGAAAACGTACCGGTATGGCACCGACTGACATAGAAATCGATATCGGGGAGTAAATACGTGTTTTCAATGCCACCGTGCTTGTTATGTTCACCGATTAGTCATGCTTACGGAAGCGCGGACGTCGAATGCGGAGCGCGCATAGCATATGTGGGTCACGGTGATCCGTGCTCGCGATGGACTTTCGACGAGGCGATTGCTACGCTGTTGGCATTGCAATGCAATATAATCTTTCTTAACTAGACTTATGACGGTTACTGACGAAACTAAATTAACCGGGCGGAAAAATAACGCGACCGCACAACCAGTCAAATTACTATTCGAAGGTTGAGCAAAAGGGTTGACGTTCGGGCGAGTTAATATTGGTTGATCATGATCGTGATCATGATTGACCTAACTCTGCGCAGCGCATGTGGCCTGTCGCTCGGAGCCCACCTTTGTGAAACCGCTGCTTTCACCACAAATGCTTTACGCGACCAGCAGTAACTGTTTTGTAATTGTAATACTTTAGATTCCGTGGCAACGCAAAAGGATTACAAGCTTTTCCTTTGACCGCGTTGTGAACAGGTTGAGCTATTTTCCAAATGCAGCGTTCACGCGTACCTCGAGCTGCGTTTCCACATTTGGCTGCCTGCTTATCCTGCTATCGACCAGCAGTGAGCGATGGAGAAAGTTATCCTTTCAAATCGTTTGGCAGTGTAATGCGTTGGCCTGAAAAAAAGTAAACAAAACGCCGTGATTTTAAAGGTTAGATTAGATGAAAAGGGGATGGTTTAATGCCGATCGGCTGTAATGACCAAACAATATATGGTATTTTAAATTGACTACAAGGAACCAGAAGTTATTGTAGTGTTGTGTTGTATCGGCGCTCGTGAAAGATCCCCAAGTGGTCAAAATTAACCCGCAGCCCTCCACTACTGCGCGCCTCATCACCCATGAAGCGTCGGGGCGTTAAACACCATAATGAATGAATGAATCAATCAATCAATCAATCAACCAACCAATCAATGCTGTATTGTAAAGGATAAAGTTGCTTCTAACATTTCAGGGGGCTCCGTTCCCTGTCGCAGCTTTGCGTGTGATAAATGGATTTTGATCCGTCTGCTTGCCGTCCAAGTGCACCCAACAAACCCTGGAGTTGGTCGTTGGTACAAAGTCGTTGCGGTTTATCAACGGAATCCACCGATATCTCAACTCTGTGTGCGTTGGGAAGCGATGCCGCAAAAACACGCCGCAACCGCACTGCATTTTCTCCAGGCAGTGTCGTGCACATGCGTGCTGTTAGCGACTGTTTCTCGCTTTCTCTGGTTGTTCAATAACCCACCACCGCGCAGTGCTGACCAGGCGACGTTTGCGCCTTGAACGGCATCGCAGCATTGGCTAAAACAGTTGAAAGTTCCGCAAAAACTAAGCACGCGGTGCGAAATACTCCTGAACTACGCAGTGGAGCACACCACGCCGAGCGATGTTAACAGCCCAGCGCGCTCAGGCAACGCTGGTCGGCCGCCGAGAGAACTGGTTTGAGGGTATTTTCCTCCTTTCCCGGCTGCTTATGGAAAATGGTGTATAGCAGGGGAGCAACTCATTGTACGTCTCCGCGTGCGCATTGTACGCTCTGCGTTCCACAGCAGCCACTGCCCCTTTGTTCGTCTTGGCGGCAACAAAAGCCGACCCAACCCTCGTTTTCGCTGAGGAGAGGGAGGAGGTCGAGGGGAAACGAGAGGGGGCAGTTGCTAACATGCGCATTGAGTGGAGGGATTTTGAACACGAGCCAGTTTATTTTGAGAGCGGGACTTGGAAACAGGCAAAACGCGTTCGGGTTGTTTCGTGGTCCACCCGTTCTTGCATCAATCGTTGCATCAATCGTTGGCTTTTCATTGTACCATGACAAGTGACAGTCTTTGATTCTCGCAATTTCTGGGAAAGTAAAGCCGCCAGAAAGATGCACACGAACATGTTTATGTATTTTAGCGAATGAACTGCATATGTTTCTGCACAAATGCGGTTCCCAACAACCGAGTTTGTTGTTTATGGTGGGTTACCTGTTTTTATGAGCTCACCTGCTGCCGTCAGCAATTGTTAGGCTCCCGCAACACGCCGGCAAATTGAACAAAGCATGTTAGCCAGCAGTCTTCTAAGCCTTGCAGCAAGATAATAGGCGTCATAGATAATAGCTATATGTCATATTTTCGGGGAAAATCAAAAGTATCGAAGCTGCAAGCTGCAAAAGTATCAAGGTCCAAAACCTTAGTGCCGCTTCGCTTGATTCTAACTGCAGATATCGAAGCATTCCAGATGAAGAGCACAGTATCGCAGCTTAGGTAACGCAATAAACCATTCATCGGGTAAAGTTCGTTTTTTTTTTTTTTTAAATAGCGAGAAATCGGCGAGCGTGATCGCTAGTACAGCTTTACGTTGTCTGATATTCAGTGGTGCCGGCCCACTCCCATTTTCGATACATCATGTAACCTAAATAATATTGTGCCTGTAAAAGCGCTCACTGCACAGCCTGAATCGTGATACTCGCTTCTCAAGCGTTAATAAACGAAAGGATACAAGCAATGGAAGCACGGGAGAACATTCTCGTACGACGGCAAATTCGCATGCAGCATTTATTTCAAATAATTTCAGCCTTAGCAAATATATAATGTACGGACCGATGCAAATACATTGTGCACAAATACAAACATGTAAAGACAAATAAACTGACCCCCTCCCTGCTTCCCTTATACAGGCGCTCATGCATAGGTGAAGTAGTGGTGGGACATTTTTTTCCTACTTTGAAGTTGGGACATGTTTTCCGGCACCATTTGTTCCGGGACTATCAGTTCCGGGGCCAGTAGCTCCGGGACCATTTGTGCCGGGACCATATCGCCCGCACATCGTGCGTATGGTCTTCTGCTTAGCAGTTACAGAGGAAAAAAACAAACACGCCTCAATTTTAACGTACACTGCGATGACGTACACTGCAAACGGCAGCTCCCTCGCTACTAGCGTCGAGACCGGAGGACCTCGACGCTAGTAGCGAGGGAGCTGCCTAGTAAAGAGCCCAGCCGGAAAGACGTAGGGCCGCGTCACGGCACTTCGGTAACGGAGGCCGCCTGCAGGCGATTTTAATAAAGTCTACACTCACTCACTCACTCACCCCACGAGATTAGCGTTGCACATCCTATAGCAGTTTTTTTCGCAATAAGGCGGGTGTTCGCGAACCACTTCCGTGCGGTCGGAGCCATGCACAGCGGATTGCGTATAACGCGGCTCTTTTTCCGCCGCACCAGGCACCCTGAAACAAATTTAACGTTCTCTCGCATTTAGCAACATATGCCTGCGTTTATCTTTAATAAAGTAATTGTTTCTAGTAGAGCTACGGGCTTTTGGGCCTCTATTGATGCTGGCGCGCATGTTGGTATGAAGGCCGGATCACAGTCTGGTACGCCATGATGATTAAGATGATGATTATGATGATGATGATTAGAAGCCCTCCATCTGTATCGGGACGTCCGTTGCCACCAACCAACTTGCCTGTCTTATTCTACTCATTAAACCTACCCTCTATTACCCTAACTGGTTAGCCCTCCGCCTACCGGTTTTAAACTCGCTTCTCCTATTGCCGTTTTCCGCAGCGCCACCTGTAGGGGCTGGAAAGAGCGGATAGCGTTGAGCCGCCGAGCCAAAGAAAGCGAGTTAGATGCCCGCAATGGTGGTTGCATTTCAAATGAAGGAGAAGAGCGAACACGCCGGAGTGTCGTTGTTTAAATGCACGCGAAGAAGTGTGAAGTCCCTCACTGCGGAGCATCCCATATTCCAAATTTAGCGTTCTGGTTGTGAAGCCTAAAAAAGCTGAAAGAAATGAAAGCTTTTGTGTGCTTCTTTTATTGAGTCCGCACTGCGAATACAAAAAAAAAACGGCATCAAGGCAAGAAAAGACCTTAACCCGGTACCGAGGCATGCTTTGCAGCGGCCGTGATCTTTCGGCTCCCACAAGAAGATCTTCTCTTGCTGCTGTTTTCTTTTTCTGCTGTTTTATCGAAAGTGTAAAAAAAGAACAAGTGCCAGTTGCAATAGGCATGCCTCAGGTTATCATGAGCCGCTGCAACCAAAATCACCTGGAATATGATGGAAGCGAAAAAGCCGAAGTGTAATCCTTAAGCGCTACTATTCTGACGGATAATTTGCTTCTTACTGAAGTCCTACACCACTTAATTCTAATTTATACATGGGGGTTTAATTTGTTTAACAGCACAGAGGAGCTTTTAGTGGGTAAGAAATATTTCCGCAACAATATTGCGCGTCAAAGCAGCGTCCGCGAATATGAGCTACTGTGGATCGTGGCTCATTGGTGACCCGGCAGCTCACATTCTTCACTTTAGTGAAAAAGACCGTCACTATACATCGAAGTTTTCAAAAGAATGGCGTCAATGAGCAAATGAATAATTCAAACAACATTTATAAGAAAAGTAAATAAATAATAGAGGATCCAGGAACAATCCTCAGTAAATTAACACAGAAAAAAGTGTTCACGAAATATGCAGATTCATGGCTCTGCGTTAAATTACCACGAAAAGGGCACAGATGCCGTATTCATACAAATAGATCCCTGAATTCATGACCAAAAACCAATCAATACAACGGGATCGAGGAACCACCTTTAATAGGCATGATTACTGGAGTAGTCGTTTCATAGAAATAATTGCACATATAACCATGCGTGAAAAAGAAGGTAATACGAACAAGTAAAATCTGTAATTGATATCAACAGCTCACTATGTTGTGTTGCTTCAGCCTATCACAGGCACACCTAAATCTCTTCCCGTACCGAAATCGCCCTCCACTGGAATATGCGGGTGCCTAAATGTCCATGTACTGATATGTTCCTGCACAGATAAGTCTTGTAAAAATAAGTTCAAATGAATGTGCTTTTCTATTCCTTACTTGCCGCAGAGTTTGGATTCCGTTCCGGCGAGTGCACTATGCCATACCACCTAGCAACGCCACCGCACCCAACTTTTACAGTGCTCATCTCTTGCAGTGTGCTGTTTTGTCGCGTGCTGTTTCGTCGCCGTGCTGTTTTGTCGCCGTGCTCTTCTGTCGCGTGCTGTTTTGACGCCGTGCTGTTTTGGCACCGTGCTCTTCTGTCGTGTGCGGTTTTGTCGCTGTGCGCTCTTGTCGCTGTGCTGTTTTGACGCGTGCTGTTTTGACGCGTGCCCTTTTGACGCCGCGCTGTTATGTCGGTGCTATTCTGTCGCGTGCCGTTTCGTCGCGTGCTGTTCTGTCGGTATACCGAGATGTCCTTTGATTTAACCTTATCGAAGAATATCTCTTTGAAGTAATAAAGGTTCTGGTTAAGTGCATTTCACTTGTCTCTGGTTTCACTATTTGTAGAACCACGTGAGTGAAATCAAGTGACGTCGCATGGGTAATCGTTGTAGGTGCCGTCTACAGCTTTGATTTCCAACCACATTCGCAGGGTGGATTGGCGCGAATTTTTTTCTTCCGCGAATTTAGATAGATTTGTTGTTGTTGTTTGCTCGTTTATTTAATAGCCTCAAGGCTTAGTAGACACCAAGCGGGTTCGATCTATATCCAGGAAACTAGGTTGACCTCCCGGATATAGTCCAGTAGAAAACGGTAGGCAGGATCATGGAGCCACCAATGGTAATGCGTGTCTTGGTGCAAATTTAGGCCTGCTGCCATCAAACATTTTCTTCGAATGTCCTTAGTTCCAGGGCATGTCCATAGTAGGTGGTGAAGGCCTGCCGGAACCGTTTCCTCACAGCAGGTTGGACATTTCACATGTCCTCGGTAGTCCCCTTTCCATCCACTCATGTGGGCAGGAGTAAGAGCCACGGCCAGTCGGATCCTTCGTAGTGCAACCTCCTCCATCCTGGTAAGATTGAGGGGGAGGAGAACCGAACACGGAGGTATGAGACCACGCGTTCGGTGTCGAAGATCCTCCTTTGCAGCCATTCTTGTGGCCCATGGGTCACTTGGGAGCTGGGCGGGGGATGATGGGGCCGGGCAGTTGTGTGACAGGAAGTCAGCCCGTTCATTTCCTGCAATAATGGTGTGACCAGGAACCCATGACACAACCACTTTGGTTGGCATTTTGCTGTGGAGCTGGGGGATGCGTTAGCAGATGATGGGGGTCTGCGAAACCTGTTTCAAATAGTGGATCACTTGCGTAGAGTCGGTACGAAAATTGATGGTATTCAAGTCTTCATTGGAAGCGGCTGCACATAGTAGGGCGTCGTGTATAGCCTGCAATTCCAGCAGGATTGGGGTGCATGTGGCAGAGGCGTAGGGAATACGGCCTTTGATGCTGGGATGAGTGGGGCTGGTCCACGCAGTGACTCCATGCGTTCATCACGTTGCAACCAAATATGCGAATCCTTTTTTTTTCCTACAGACCCCACAGACAACTACCGTTTATTGGGGCGCACCCCGTTCGGTCATTAAAACGGCGACCTGTATATCAGGCACGTTGATAAGATCTCGTTGCAGACTTGTTAACGTAACTAGTTGGGAACGTTTGCAATTTTTTGTCCCGTTCGTTAGGTTCTTTCAGACTACTTACACCCACAAATTATTGCGACAAAAAGGAATACCTGCACCGCCCATTAGTTCAATCAGCTGAGACTTATTCCCGATTTCATTTCCGAAGTAATCGTTTCATGGCAGAGTACGCGTCTAGTGCAGCGTTCCAAGCCCCGCTTCACAGCGTGTTCTGACACCGCTACAATAAATGTTCCCGCTATCACGCGTTATTTCTTTGCTATACCGAATAAAACAGTTCTGAGAAAAAAACAAGTTCCCGTCGCTGTCAACCCGCGCTATCACCGAAGAAACGATGGGCCACCCATAGCACCCAGTGAACCATTGCCTGGCGCCACCACGGTGGTGCATAATGCGGCCATCGCGGAAACCGATGCGCGAACCCCGCTGCGATTTTTCTCCATCGGGCGTCGAAGCGCGTCGCTGAGGTGGATTCCAGGTGCTACCGATCACTGGTAATGGTTCGGCAGCATTGGCTTAGCGGGGAAACGGACCGTCTCTGCGATAAGACCTCGGCGCCGTACTGTTCCTTCGTGCGCGCCGCCATGCCGATCGCGTTCGCTAAGTGCTAGCCGCTAAGCGTGGAGGTCAGTGTTTCGGAAAGCAAGGCCCCGTTCAGGCTCCATATCTTCGTCTGTCCCGTCCCTTACCTTCTTTTCGAAGCTCTTTTAGCCCGAGTTGTTGTTCCGTGACAGAGGCTTTGTTGCAGAACACGCTGTGACAGAAGTAGCAATGAAGGGGAAGTCCCCGTGATGCGTTAACTGTTCCGTTCTGTGTCTCACTCTGTGGTCATGGCTAGGGAAACAGATGGTTGCGGAAATCGGGAGTTCACTCTGGGGGAGTTGATGAACGCGTTCGAGCTGCTGGAAAACGCACCGCCCGTGCCTCGAGATAATTTCGCCTTTGCCCACCGTTTAGTTCTCTTCCTCCTCCTCCTCCTCCTCCTCCTCCTCGAACCTCCACACCCTAAGCATGGTGGTTTTTCTAAATATCTGCAGAGAAATTAGTAGAGAGGATCCGGTCCTGATGTCTTGAGAACTAGAGAAGTTTTTATTGTGCTTAAACCTGTAAAAAACGGCATGCATGGCCAGTTCTGCAAGTTTATATTTTGATAATGAAGAAAAAAAGGTAGTCAGGAAGAAACGGAGATAGCAAACATATTTACTGACATCTATAAAAGAGTCTTTATACGATGGCATCTTTATTCCATGAGTCCGTTGGGACGGGCCGCTCTTTCTGCCCTCTCCACCAGGCTGCGCTGGACGTCGAGGGAGAGGCTAGCTGCAACACTCTCCCATAGCTCGTAAGTATCCACTGGAAGGGACCGGGTGGGTCAAGTGAACTTTGTGTGCAGCCACCTGTCAGATTAAAGAAACTGGCGCAGCTTACACACTATCGTGGTGCAAGACTGGAGAAACAGCGGAGCTGGGGATCGAGCTATAGCTTCTTCCGGTTTTGCTAAGTTTTGTTAGGTTTCTAGATGTTCGTGCTGGTCTTGGCTAAGGGTTGAGGGGTGAGGCCAAGTTTAGCCGGAGTGTACAAGGCCTTTCCGGTCGGCCCGCCACATTAACAGCGCATGCCAGGGAGAAGAAGCTAGGTCTACACCCCAGCTCCGCTGTTTCTCCAGCCTCGCACCACTAGTGCAAGCGGCGCCATTTTTTTTGCGTCTTGTGCCTGTGCTACACCGCAACTTTCAATTGACAAGTTAGGGCTCACTTACAAGTCCGTCCTATGTATTTGCAATGGGGCATTCGATAGACAATTGGTTCAAAGGCCTTCCGAAAGCCTTCGAAACGGCCGTGCAACACAAGTATTAGTAGCCCAAGAAAGACTACCACCTTTAAAATAGTACAGCAAGAGGGGCGTATACGAATATACCCCTTGTGCTCACACTCAAGCAGACACGAAAGCCGGATGCAGTGTTACAATAATCTATCTGTGGTGGTGCACCCTTTACAGGCGGTGCTGTTTTTCTTTGTATTTTTTTTTGCTAACGCCACCGGATCAAGCTAAAGCTTAAACAGCAGCGCTTTTACAAAGTGACTCGGTCTCCCCGCAAAGGTGGCAAACACGGAGATGCAAGGTGGCGGCTGTACAATGGTACCTGTCAAGGTGCGTGTAAGAATCGGGTTTTTGGGAAATGTTAAAAAACGTAAAGTATGGAAACGTAACAGAAGCCATTACGTACTCACGGATTCTAAAAATCATTCAACTGCTTGTAAGCACAGCCCAAATACCTCGCGCCGCATGGGGAATGGCGTCGACCAACGCAAGCGCAGCCTCCGAAGCTCGTTTATTAAACGCGAGGTAGCGCCTCGTCGTGTGTTCGTTTTAAATGGAGTTAATCGCAGCTCTCGACACGAGCGGGAGATTACCCGGGCGCGTCGCGCGTTGAGGTTGCCGGGGCGTAATTTGGCCCTAATAGCGGCGGTGCAGGGATTATGCCTACGTGCCCAGAATGGCCGGTGCCCCGAGGCATGCGCCGTCACGGGGTGTCATCCTTTGCTGCTTGCGCAGCCGCTCCCTCGTTGGAAGCTCGTTCCGGCGACACGCGACACTGTTCGTAATGGGCGGGACACAAAAAAGAAACTCTGAACACAAAAATCATGCTCCCCGAGCGTTCTGATCTTACTTTTAAACTGCACACTTTGATTGTTCGAAATGAAGGGAGTAAAACACGTAGATATACGTAGTTTACGTTGCTTAAAAAAGACGCCCATGCTGCCAGCCGGAGGATAAGTGGGCACTTGTGCTGTGACATCCTGTCTCTGCTGGACTTCGTTCACTTTGTCACACGACAACTTGCTGCGGGAATTCTAAGACCAGTGAGTGAGTGAGTGAGTGAGTGAGTGAGTGAGTGAGTGAGTGAGTGAGTGAGTGAGTGAGTGAGTGAGTGAGTGAGTGAGTGAGTGAGTGAGTGAGTGAGTGAGTGAGTGAGTGAGTGAGTGAGTGAGTGAGTGAGTGAGTGAGTGAGTGAGTGAGCGCGTTTGTGCGCATGTGCCTCTGTTCTTTGCGTGTCAGCGAGTGTAAGACACTGGGTGTGTGTTTAAGACAGAGGAAGAGATAGAAAGAGATCACTACAGAGCGAATGGCGTGTTTTACTGCATCTCCAACGCTCTGTCCTAACTATTCAGTTAAAGCCTCTAACATCCCACTGGTACGCCACTTCTGTTTTGATGGCTCTCTGGCCCCCAGAGGAAATCGCAAACTTCAAAGTGATGAGAAGCCGCCCGAGAGGATTCTCGGGCTGCTTCTTTGTAACAATAAACTCCCAAGCAGCCGCAAACTTTCCGCATTCTTATATTGTGCGGGCGTCGTTTACCCTAGTTGATCTCCAACTCCGTCACCAAGGTCATACCGGAGCAATGAGGTCGAAGTGAGAGAGCACACGAGACTACGCGATGCGCGCTGTGAGGAGCAGTTCTCGTTCGCCACACACACAGAGACGCCCGATGAGGCTCAGTGGCGCTGACTGCCCGACTTTCACGGAGTCGTCACGACTGACAAGAAGCCACGAGGGGCGTTGAAGCATGTAATCAAAACAAACGCACCGGCCCCACTTTCACTCTGCAGTCAATATGCTCGCCCTGAGCGAAAGTTGTCTGGAGTGTCCTTTGTTTTACTTTCGCTCTGGTGCGTTGCCATTTCCTATGGCGCCGTCGGGCCGCTTAGGGGTTAGAAGCGAGGGCGCTGGCTGTGTTTCTTTATTTGCTGCTGTGCGGAGTCTGAACGCCCGCTTTTGCTCTTCACGGTTGCTCGCTGATCGGCGGTCGGAAGCTCGCTAGCGAAGTTGCAGCTGATGTCCATTTCCAGTTAAGTGCAGATGCCGTGTCTCGCCGCTTTCTGATCTCTGCTTCTCCTAACAATAACCCCGCATTACGACGACCTACCGGTGCCTTCTGCGGCATGCAGCACGATCGCACGCTCCCTAGACTGCTTTCACAGCGACGCTGTATCTGCTGCCTTGCATGCGAGTCAGTCTCGAGGGTTAAACTAATGGATGCGGGACCAAGACAGCCACGAGAAGCCCGGCTGCTTTCACTTTCTGCAAAAGAACAAAACAAAAGAGAACGTTATAACACAAAAACCACGACGCAAATGCCACGAGGCAGTCGTGTAACAATCCCGCTTTCTATTTCTTTTTCCCGAGGGTACAAGTACAGGAAGATGGGCGCAAGGGGACGTTGACAAACGTCGTTGGCAATCTCTACATGACGGCTGGATGCTTCGGCCATTAACCTCATTTTCTGGAAACCATTAGAGTGATGAAAATCTTTGTTTTCCTAAGCCGCCCCGCAGGATAGCAAGGGTATCCTATGCGCCGCTCTGCTGCGAAATTGCACGTTCCGCCTCAGCAGGACTGGTCCCCACGTAGCGAACTAGCCTGATGCAGATATTTAAATGGTGGAATCTCCTTGGGAGGAGCGCCACGTTTGCCAAAATGGAGTCATCGGCGGACGACTACGCGGTCTGAAAGTGCCCCGGGAAATCTTTCCTAGGGCGCACTGCACGTCTCCTGCGGTTTTCGCTTCGCAAGTACTAAACTAGAAAAACCTTTCTAAACAAATGAGAGGCAGTAAGGCCGGCTTAGGTGTGTTATATAGGCGAAAACCTTATATATTTGTTGACGCTTGCGACATTTGGCTTCCGCCTCGCGCTATCTTAGTTCTGGATCCCGTTCACGCTTGCGAAGTAGCTTCAGCCTCGCGTTGTCTTGATTCCTCACCCGCCACCTTACAAACTTTCCTGGCGCTCCTTTCGCGTCGCGCTAGAGGTGGTGGTTGTGGGTTCAGGTGGGGCGGTCACCTGCCTTTTGTAGCGTGAGCTACACTGGCCGAGGCTGAGCAGTTTTGTGTGGCTCCTGGAGAGACGTGGTGCGCATGCGCGACGAGCAGTGACGTCACACGGTGCACAGCTGGTGCGCCGGAGCCGCCGCCACCACGACTGGATTGGATTGTATTGAATTGGAATGTAATGGATTGAATTGGATTGGATTGGATTGGATTAAATTGGATTGGATTGGATTGGATTGGATTGGAAATCGTTTTAGCAGCATTAAGCATAATAATCAGCTAATCCTAGACAACCAGGAAACCTAAGAATAACCAGCTGAACCTTTGCTCACGCTACGTATATCCTGGCATAGCCGGGCTAAGCCATTGCTAATATTCTGCTTGCCGTGCGGCATTCTTGTGTTCCTTCTGGACTTCTTCCAAGGCATACTTCAATAGGCATCCGAGTTTACCAGGTACCAGTGATGTAGACGCCACAGAGTTCATCACACAAAGTGAGACTCACCGGGAGGAAACGCGCTCATTTGATGGTGATGGGTATACTGACGTCGCAATTACTTGAGAATAGGCAAATCAGTGTAAGCTTTTGACGGTAGTTTAATCGTCACCGGTCAATCATCTTGAGCGAGTATGCAAGCATTGCGGGCCAGCCAATGGGGTTTTGGTGCCGTCGTAGGCACGCCAAAAGCCACATTTTCGCATAAAGAACTATATGAGGGCGGCGCCTTGAAACTCGTATAATAAGCAAGTGCGTCGAAAGTTGTGTCTCACTATATTACGAACAGTGACTAAATCGGCGGGTTATAAAACGAAACTTGGCCAAAACTACTGGGTAAATGGTTTACCACTAAGAAGAAACTGGAAATAGAGGGCCAAAAGGAGCAGCTTCGACAACCATCCACTTCTCTAGGGCAGGATGGGTCAAATGTTTTTCGAAGTGTGAAGAGTGAGAGAAAAAAAGGCGCGAACTTGCAAGTAAGTGGAAAATTTTCCCGCCACACGGCAAAAAAAAAAAATGGCAGCGTATCTGTTCCTTTCGTTGCAAATGTCGACAAAAGACGATCGTCTTTGTCGACATTTGTCAGGTAAATGCCTCCCTTTGTTTTCCCGCTCACCTCTCATGTTGTTCCTCTGGCGTCGCGCTCCTTTCAAGGTAGACACGCTAAAAGATTGTTCAAGTCAATTTAAATTTACCGCGCTCCACTGCTCCAGGCTGGGTGCCTCGATGCCAGCGCTGCCGTAAGGCGGAGACGAGCATGAATCGAGGAGCCCTACTTCAACGTTTATAGAACCGCGTTACCCTAGTCCACGTGCGTTCCAAGCAGAATGTGGAACCTATATAGTGAACCTTTTGTAACTGCTGCCGCTTGATTTCTTAAAATGCCCCCAGGAGCCTTAGTGGCACGGTCGACAGTGTGAATTTTTTTCTTCAGTGAATGTAGTATTTCATTTCGCAAAAATCAAGCATCTATGATTTTTTTTTTATAAAATGAACACTGTATTAATTTTCTGTCTTATATTTGCGTAATGACTTGTTCTTGTTCAACAATGTTGACAAGTATGAACGTATAAACCGGACTTGGACGTTGAGATTTTGCTGTATGCAAGACTATTAGGCAGATTTTGTTTCACTTTGGCCGGGTGGCTAAATCGAGTCACACTCATACAGACAGATCAAAATATCTGTGTTTAAGTAGACCAAGAAAGACTATCGTTTTTAGAACAATCGCCGAGTTGCAACCTTCAGCACGGTCAATTAAAAGTTGCTTGCACGCTTCACCCAAGGGGTACACAGAATCTTGAAGGCTTGTGCGTCTACTAAATGTTTTTTCTGCTAAGAGTGTATGTCCACAACATACAATTTTTTTTCACCAAATTTCAACGAATTCTTGCTTTCCAAGATCGCGTTTGATGGGGCTGCTTTCGACGCACGTTCCTCTGCGCGGATTCCTTAACGTCCGATGTAATGACGCCATCCGCAATCCGAGGGCTGGAATTCATCGCTCAGTGAGCTGGTTTAAAATGCATAAAGTAGGCGTGAACAAATTGAAACCCCCAAAATAAACAATGATTATGGTCCCAACGGCTGCATTTAAACCCAGTGTTAGACGAGTAAAGTAGTTCGTGGCGCAGTCGCTATAAGGGCTCGCTATTTGGTCATCTTTAGAGCTCAAACAAGTCACCTAAGAATATGCAGAACAGCTGAACATTGAAATAACCGGTTACTTGATTGAAGTACGTAGCTCGGTCAATTCACTTCCGAGCCCCTTGAAGTTTTCCTTGGTATTGCATTGCCCTCTCGATGCAAGCCTTTATTATCGAGGCAGTGCCACACACTGCAGTTCCTAGGCGGCTCACGGTAAGAGTGTCGCCAGAAACGCGCTGCTCTCACGCTGACACGTGTCACCAAGCGCGAGAAGCGACGAGGCAAAACATAGCCAGGGTTTATTACAAAGGCCCTGAAAGCTATATCCGAGAGCTGCACCGCCGCGGTGCTATATTGTGGCGTCACGGGGACGACCTGTTCGAGCTGGGTGTGTAAGCGTCGCAGGCTTCCTCAATATCATCCGGCACCAGCCCCGCTCCTCATACTCGGCCCTATGCAGCGCAGTGACTATCCCAGGAGTAGTTACGCCAGCTCATCAACGGCTGTGCCGTCGGGCTCACTATTATTACGTCGCCTATCCGAGTCCGGAGGAGAAGCCGACGCGGCCGGCTTGTTTCTCGTCAGGACACGAGCAGGAAAGGGGAAAAAGCGTCTTGGCGTAGGAGGAAAGCATGGAGGGGTGTAGTTAAGGGGGTTATGGTTATATAGCACCACTCATTTCCCCAACAAGGAACAAAAAATTTATCATTTATCAACGGAACAACCTTTATTCTTGTCTCCTCCTAATTTTTCGTGTTCTCTTTTGTAGAAGCACTCATTAAACACCTGGTTCGCGTTATTCAGCTGCTTGTTTTTTTCCTTTTCAGAATTACTTACGTAGAAAGACGAGCAAAATAGCTTTTTTATCTGAACCATAGAATTGCTATCTTTGCCTTGGTTGAGAGAAGGTATCACGCCCATCGGAACTAAATTTAAACAGACATGGTTGCCGCCAACGTGTTCGTCGAGGTGGGGAGCACCAGCAGCAATGAATGACCGTCAAAGGCACGAAAAGAAAAACGCAGAAAACGTTTGAAAATTTCTAGGGCAATTAACGCCGCTCGTGCGTTTCGAATGCGAAAACATTACGGTTTCCTGTGGTGATACGTAAGCCGAGGTAAGTGCCCCGACGACTATTTTAATATTACAGTAGACTCTCGATAAACAGAACTTCAAGGGACCGAAAAACTTAGTTCCGTTTAAGAGGAGTTCCGTTTGCTGAGACAGACGGGTGAAATCGCAAATTTATATGCGTACACACTCTTATTACCATTTCATGGAACTCTAAGCACTAGAAGGTGAATGTAGCTGATGGTTTTTGAGAAAGCAAGAAAACTACAAGAGGTTTAGGCACAGAATTCGCAGAGTTAATTTGGCAACAATTAGTCGCTGGGCACTACAAAATTTATCATTTTTTTTGTTTGTTTGAGTCCTTGCAACTGCATCTTCACGGAGGCTAGAGACCTCAACTTCACGAGTTCTTACGAGCCATCGAATTTCGAAGACGGCAACGTGGTACCACAATGGCACGAACGAGGCAGCAGGAGCTGAGCCCTGTAATCTCGGCGTCTTGAATGGAGACCGAACGCTGATGCTCATGCCCATGGGTTTCGCAAGAAGTTCCATCTCTGGTTCCGTTTACACGGTGACGCGGAAATTTTAGTTCCGATTACCGTTATCTGAATACAAACCAACCAACTTACAGGCTACTGTTCCGTTTAAGCGGCAATTCCGTTTAAGCAATTTCCATTTATCGAGATTCTACCGTATTATTATTATTTGGTTTTATGCAAACGCAGTCGCCTTCCCCTCCCCCAACTACTTCCCGATTCACTTCAGCCCGCTGTTTCCCTAAGGTACTCTCGAGTGCAGTTTTTCTTCTTTCTGATTATTTTATGTTATTTCTCATTATATAAACGCAGCCAATTTTCCTTCGGCTACGGCACACCTGCCCTCCTCCCTTGCTGCCAAGTGCTCTCACCGCGGGCTCCGCTTCGCGAAGCTTGTAAAGCGAAAGTTTTAGTAGAGTGGGACCGATGACGTCCTGTGAGAAAACTAAGGCATTTCCCCATAGGCCGGTTTGTCGACCGATAAGCTCTGATTGATTGATTGATTGATTGTAGGGTTTAACGCGCCGACGCAACGCAGGCGATGAGGCGCGCCGTAGTGGAGGGCTCCGGATTAATTTTGACCACCTGGGGATCTTTATCGTGCGCCGAAATCTCGTACACACGGGCGTTTTTGCTTTTCGCCTCCATCAGAAAAGCGGCCGCCGCGGCCGGGAATCGAACCCGCGACCTCGTGCTCAGCAGCGCAACGCCTTAGCCACTGAGCCACCGCGGCGGGTGACCGATAAGCTCTGGTAGCACCTCTGCATACAGGGTGCGTGCGTGGAATCGGGCTTCCATTACGTCAAAACTGCTACTTGAAAATCGCAAAAGAGGAACGGCTCTAGACAAGACAATTACACGCATCAATCATGAAGGAGGGGTACTATTGCGTATACCTTTATCTCATAAACCACGATCCTCCGGCTTTCAAACGACACAAGCCTCAGTGACTCCTGGTGATTTCCCGCGCATAGCGGCAAAAATGTGTTGATCGGGTGAGCAGTAGCCGGCATACCACGCAAGGAGCTGTCCGTCCGTTAATAAATATAATCATAACCCCCACCACCATCGGTATACATTCGGATCGTTTAGAGGCGTTTATGTAATCCACAAAAAAATCGTCGCATGGGTTCCTTTTTAGTTTCCGATCTGGGTCTTCCAAGGTTGATGATCGATTAAACGCACTTTCAGCGAAGGTTTTGGCGCACTTTTGGCACACTTTTTACATTAAGCTTTCACGCTTCTCTCGACTTTCGCTAGGAATTCTGGGTAAATTTCATGGTGCTACTCACTGTGGAAGATCCACAATGCCACCAATCTTGTCGATTATAGAGCGGCATGAACTTCATTACGCATGCAATGCTTGGGAATGAAACGCAATATCAGCTTTGCCGGAAAACAGTTGGGAGGGAAAAAAAGAATGCTGAAGCTTCGAGGAGGGCTTGCGCCGCTAGTTTAGTGAGGAGCAAAATTTAATTCTGGCATCAAGTTGTGATGATCCCGGGGCCTTTTCTTAAATAGCTTTGTAATACAAAGAGTGAAAGTTATATCAAAGTGTGAACTTGAAGACCTTGGCGCATTTTACTCAATACTTCCATGAGATCCTGTGTATCCTTAAGAAGGGCTGAACAGCGTGCCCCTTTAAAGTAGGCTTGACAACTTCACCGATATGCATTTCTGTGAAGACATTGTTTATGATCAATAGGAAGAGGTAGGGCCTTTTATTCATTCTACTTTATTGCTCAGCGAAACTGTGACACATCAAACAATATAAAAAAAAATCAAGCACCCCTCCGTCTAAAGACGACGATGGTTAAACGCGGAGCTTTCTTGCGGTCGATTTTTCGGTTGGCCAATCCAACACTGCGAGTACGTGCTACTCCGGAGGTATGCGCCACTTTTCTAGAATAACCGCAGCAACTATCGGGCATGAATGCACTCCGTGGGCGTAAGTTTGGGTTCGTGTTCCACGGCGTGAATAAGTACCTACTGCCTGGCGTACATCGAGTACTGTTTCGAGTGGTTGCTGCTTCAAGGTGTTAAACCTCAAAATGGGGCCTTAAGCCTAACGGCCTTAAGCTCAAAATTCGATGCATTAGGGCTAACGTCCTCCGACTAACAGCCTTACGGCATGCAGAGCAACGTCATTCGCATCGTTCGTCGAGCTGTGGGTAACGGCTGTCAACTTTCACCTCATTACATGTCGTTAGGCGTAGATATGTCGTGCTCCGTCAGTCGCCTCCTTCCCCTTTTCCCACTGCTGCACGTCAACCTTTAGCGGACGGAAGTAAAGGAGCTGTCGCCAAGCTTCGCCGGGAAGCGTTTTAATTTTAGGGCGCAGCCCTTTGGCGGCCGTCTCTAGAATGAGCCACGTCGTTGTCGTAACCTAGTGAACGATGGCAAGACCGAATAGTGAAAGAAAGCAAAGGAGGAGAGTGTCGCGATGACCGAATAGTGAAAGAAAGCAAAGGAGGAGAGTGTCGCGATGACCGAATAGTGAAAGAAAGCAAAGGAGGAGAGTGCCGCGAAATTGTTAGGGGAGACGGTTCGCCGTGGCGGCGCGAGTGTGCGGTGGGGGAGGGGTGCAGTATGCTGTGCCCGCACGAGACGCTCGTCTGCGCGAAGCGGGTGAAAACGTGAGGGTGGTGTGCGCGTGACGATGGTGTGCGTTCCCTGCCTAAAGCCCGTTCTACATGGAGCGAATTTCGCCTGCGAATCCGCTGGAACGAACATTCGCACTTTCGAAGTTCGCAATGCCTGGAATTGTCGTCTACATGGGGCCTGCGAACGCCGCGATTTTCGCATTTCAGATGCGCCTTGTTTGCAGACTGAATTAAGTTTGCCACCAGCAAAGGTTGTTGTGATTTTATCAAGGGTGGTTTTATTTTACTTTCTTGGCAAGTTGTTTCTGCCTGGTTTGCGGTAAATATAAGTTTATTTGCGGTTTTATATAAGAATCGCCAATTCTTTATCAATATACGCACACACAGCAGAGAAGACAAACATTTTGGTGTGCCCGCGCTTTGTCGCGCTCATACAAGCAACGCCATCTGGTTTCCAAGCGTGCAAGTGGTGCCGAGCTGTGCTCCTATTGGCCGCAGGTCCGGCCCCTCTACGCCGCACACGCCGCACGAGCGGCGTTTGCTCGACCACTTCAAGTGTTTGGCACTTTGCCGCAGCAACGAAACAAGGTGGTTTTGCCGCACGAGCGGCGCCGCATCAGCGAATTCGCAGGCGAAATCGCTCCATGTAGTACGGGCTTAAGACGCGGGTCGCGGTCTCTTCCTGAGACGCACTTCGCGCCGCCGACGCAGAGGCTCATCATCGCTGCCGTCGAGAGAACCCACGAGTGAGTGCTGCCTCAGTGCACTCCTGCTGCGCCCAAATATCGCATTAGGGAGTATCGCAATCGCCAGCCAATTTTTTTCTACACTTCACCCATGATCATCATCATCATCATCATCGCCAGAGAAAGTTGGCTTTTCTGCAGTGCATTTTCGCGTACGGACATCGTCAGTGAGCGGCTGAAAGCTTCGCTTTAAAACGAATTTCTTCTTTGAGTCCCCACAGAAATTCTACAGCATATAGGAAGACGCGCAAGGTCTGCGCAAGCGAATATAACGCAAATATCTGAAGGGTGAACTTGTCAGTTCTGAAAAATTTCGTCTTTCGCACAGAGAATTGATTTTCACAAACCGCCTCTTCTGCTGGCGCTAATGTCATAAATTTCTATTCGTGGAGTACGGCGGAAGCAGTCAGATTGGTACGCAATTTTGAAACTTAAAAGCCTTAAACAGCTCGCATGGACCGGGCAAGACCAGTCGACAGACGGAGCCTGGAGGAAAGTGTCGTCGCTTCATCCATTCACTCGTCTTGTCCCGTATACGCGCGGTTTCCATATATATATTTATCGTCATAATTCTCACGCTTCGTCCGTTTATAATGTTAAGAGGAGTGGCTAGGCTATAATAACAAACGAAAATGTCGAGTTAGTAATGCCTATGTTCTCAGTGAGGGGCAAAAGTAAAAAGATTGAAACGAGCAGTGGTACAGCAGGCGGGTTGGGTCTATGAAATACGGCCGAAGGTCCATAGAACAGCTGAAGTTTAAAGAATGCAGTAACCACCCCTGCTCGTTTCACCGCTCTTTTGCCGAAGATATAGCGACGTCCTCAGCCTCCACAAAACTCTCATTTCCCCGCAATACAAGCACACCACCGTACAATAAATTTGACTTTCAAATAACTCGGTCCATAAAATGTATATAGCGGCAAGGCAGCTGACAGAAAGGAGGAAAGAAAAGCAAATGCTGAGAAGGAAAACAGGGAGCAGTGGAAATGAACTTTTTCTCAACAATGAAAAGGAGGAGACATATCGAAGTGAATAAGCGGACAAAAAACTAACTGAGCAAGGAAAATCTTCATTCTCTGGTGAGGCAAGGGAAACCCGCATGACAATGCCAGCACAATACGTCCTAAAAGGCTGCGAGCGCAGAATGAACATCTCCCATCTGCAGAAAGAAAACGGCTTGCTGTTTAATAAAATACGAGCTGTTGCTCTACTAGCTGCCAGCAACAAACCTGACCACGCTTATCGACAAAAACAACACTTCAAAAGCAAAATAAAGAGAAATAGTAAACTGGAAACTGTGGGGATGAAAAGTCATCGTGAATCGCTCACGGTACGCCACAGGGGAATGAAAAGCAGCTGAGTGGCTCCGAAGTTTTTGATTCGCACCTTATTGTGCTGTAGAAAAGAAAATGCATTAGCAGAAGCGAATTCGCGCTCTCTGTTAGCTGTTCCGCTTTCCAAAGGGTTACAGACGAACGAGAGAGAAGGGGGACGGGCTATGAACAGGGCGAAATGGCGCCTAAGCCTGCGTTCTTCCTGTTGAAGTTAATTCTTTATACGGCTATTAAAACTGACTGCCTGCGATGCTCCGGTTTCCGGAAAAGGCTGGAACCCTTCTCTGTGCGTCATACAGCTCTTCTCAGTTTGTTGTTGTTTTTGAAGTCAGGCAAGGTGCCGGAGAAAAAAACAACAACACACAAAGAGGAGGCAGACGGGGAGTTCCGTAGGCACGTTTCCCGGTGAAGGCTGTAGAAAGTGTTTACGAATGGAGCGAGGACGCGGGGGATTCAGAGGGCACAAAAAATGGAATAAACGCAGCTTCCCGGAGCGAAACAAATGGCAGCCAGTCAGAGTTTTGGAAGTTCCCGAGTCGCTCTCATAGAAAAGCAAGCGCTTGTGAGCTTCGCTATAAAGAGGGAGGTCGGAAGAGGAGAGTGCCGGTTTTTGGCGCGTAAAAGCACCGCCCTGATAGTAAAAAGACCCTCTGGGAGCCTTATTAGCTTCCCTTTTCTGCTGCTGCTGCTGCTTCTATGCGTGCACGTCCGGATGCCTACGTGAGCAGCGGCCCTTCTGCGCAAAGTGAAGTCACGTGCGCTAGGGGCCAGACACCCAGCAGACGCTGCGAGCGAGCCGTAGGACCGGGAAGAGTCATGACGGAGAAGAGGAAATATATATATATATATATATATATATATATATATATATATATATATATATAGAGAGAGAGAGAGAGAGAGAGAGAGAGACTCAGAGAGGGAGGATGGTGTAAATAGGTGTGACGTATATACCACGGCCCCAATCAGCCACTGTGCGGCGACGAATACATAGAAACCTAAAAGAAAACAAAAACTGCTCCTTGCGCGAAGGCAAAGAAAGAAAAAAAGGCGACCGCCAACTGCCCTATCCCGTTAAAGTGATATTCAGAGAGGAATGGTATCAGCGAAATATAAAAAAGGTCAGGCGGGGTATGGGAGAATCGGGGGAAAATACGAATTCGGGAAGCGCGGTAGAAGGAGGGGGGGCGCAATTGAGGGCTCGACAGCGACGAGCGCAGAAGGCGAGTAAGAGGCGTTCCATGCACCGTATTGGCTTCCGCGGGTGAGCTCTTATTTCGGTCTTCCTTTCAACATCCGCCCGCTTTATGCGCTTGTTTCGTGTTCCGGCCCGACTTGTCTTAAAATTTTTCGGCAATTTAGCCCCGTGCAAAATCACCAGCCCTTGCTCTCTTTGCTCCGTCACCCGTGATGCTTTTTGCTCGTTTACTTCATTCCTGTTATTTTCTTGGCTCGTTCGCTCTTTACTTCTCGGGCCATCTTTGCTCCTTCTTTCCTTTCTTCCTCGTTGTTGCCCTGACTGCCGAAAAGCGACCGCAGCGCATATGGCAGATTCTACATTACCCTGAACTCTTTCTTCTTTCTCTCTTTAATGCTTCCGTTTCACTTCCTGTCTCGCTTTAGTTGGCGCTCTTCTTCTTTCTTTTTTCAGTTGGAGCGCTCCTTTTCTCGTTCGAACCTACTTGACCGCTTTCGAGGCTCCTTTTTTCCTAGCCCCTCTCTTTGTCGCGCTGCCGGCAGCCCCAATGGCCGGCTCTTTCCGGCCAATTTAGGAAGATTAGGCGTCGCCTCACGCGTAATTCACGGTGCGATACGAGCCGGCAGAAAGAACAGCTGCTCTTTCTTTTTCTGGGAGTAGGCGAGGGGAAGAGAGGCCAGTTTGGAGTTTTTGCTGCGGCGGCTCGCTAACATCAGCCAAGGACAAAGTTGCGAAGCCATTCTCTCTTTTACTGCCACCTGCGGCCTGGACGCAGTTGACGCAAGTGAACTTTTAAAATGTTACAGCGCTGATGGGGCGCTCCGTGCTGCCAAATAGTTATTGGCTCTTGTCTTGCAAATAAAACCGAGCTAAGAAAATCTAAGGCACGAAAAAATTTCACAGGTGTAAATGAACCCGTTTCGTGCGCTGTGACTGGCCAATACCCTGAACTAAGACCGATGGAGGAAAGCTATTGAGCCCGCATAGAGGCTGCAGACGCAGTATAGTGCATGGTCTAGTCGTGGAAGCAGAGACGTCCATTTTGATGTTTTGATTCAGACGTACGTAAAATCTCGAAAAACTACGTAAAATGTACGAAAAATGTGCGAAAACGTACGTAAAATCTCATAAATTAGGGTGACCGGTGACACCCATGGACTGGAAGATGGGTAGACAATATTTTCGGGAATCATTTTTACACTTCAGTTTCGATTATATTAAGCTCAGAGGCTAACACACGGGTTGCGGTGGAAGGGGCTTGCGTCACCCGTATGATTGCGGTGCTGTACGACAAAAACGCCGGTAAAAATATAAGAAAATTTGACATATTCGAACAAGATGACACGACGATGGCCAGCTTGGGAATGTATGTAGCTTACCACAGGCGATCATCTTCGACACCATACGGTGTGGGATTTGGAGGTTTGTTGTGTATGGCATGACTTTTTGCGACTCAGAACGCTGAAACGCTTAACACTCGTGTAGATGCCTAGTGTGGCTAGAGGGAGTCCTTGTTGTAGACAGAAGTTAGTGACAGAGTGCGATACTCAGAACCGGACGCGATGACTGATTATCCATGAAGTTCCCAATTAAATTGGAAATAGCTTCATCATGAGTCAGCAAAGTGCCTGCCATAGCCGCAAGGACCCCAATAACTGTGGGGTAATTAGGACAACAGCCCAACGTAGCGCCTTTTGGTGATAACGGGGCTAATACCGCAGAATTAAACTGACTGTTCACTCGGTAAGATTGACGGCTGAATAAGTTCAAGTTTTCAAGTTCAAGTTTATTTCAGTTTTTTGTATAACATAAGCGAGTACAATTGCAAAAGGAGCTCTAAATAAGGGGGCTCTAATAAGGGAGCTCTAAATAAGGGAGCTTTAAATGGAGCTCTAAAACGAGCTCTAATAAGGGAGCTCTAATGAATGGCACCGCGTGAGCAGCAAATAATATGGGAAGTTTCCGTTCGAAAATCGAGACTAAGAATGATGATGTTTTGAGGCGCTACGTAACTGTAAAAGGGCAATAAATGCGCCCCTGCACTTCGTACAGCTGCTTAACCAGCATAGCTGTAACGTGGGGCGGCGTTTACCAGTTTGCAGGAATTCGCCAGGAAAGGGGCGGCTTACCGAAAGAAACTATGCAGGTTTGGGGGGAAAAGAAACATATTTAAATATAAAAATGAATTAGCAGTAGATGACTAGAAAAATAAAGTGAGGAGATTATTAACAGAAGTAAAAAAGAGGTAAAAAACACAATTGCATGAAAATTAGGAAGTATAACGAAGAGAGAATGTATACAGACGAAGCAGTGGTCAAAACGCGCATAGGTTTGACAGGGGAATCCAGCCGGGCCAAATGACAGCTAAGACGCAGACGGCCGGATTCTAGAATGAATGAGTATCATCATCATCATCATCATCATGTCTACGTCCACTGCAGGGCAAAGACCTCTCCCATAGATCCCCAAATTATCCCGGTCCTGTGCTAACTGCGTCCAATCCCCCCCCCCCCCCCCCCAAACTTCTTCATCTCATCTGGCCACCTAACATTCTGCCGTCTCTTGCCACGATTGCCTTCTCTAGGAACCCACTCTGTTACCCTTAATGACCAACGGTTATCTTGCCTTCGCATTACATGCCCTGCCCACGTCCATTTCTTCTTCTTAATTTCTACTAATATGTCCTCAACACGCATTTGTTCCCTGACCCACTGCGCTCTCTTCTTGTCCGTCAACGTTACACATCATCTTCCGTTACATTGCTCGCTGAGTCGCGCAGTGGTTTGATAGGTGGCGAAGTAGTGGAAGTGGTAAGGGAGTATATCTACTTAGACCAAGTAGTGACCCATGAGGCAGAGATAATTAGAAGGATAAGAATAGGCTGGAGTGCATTGGGCAGGCATTCTCAGATAATTAATGGAAGCCTACCATTGTCCCTGAAGAGGAAAGTGTATAGCAGCTGCATCCTACCGGTGCTCGCCTACGGGGCAGAAACTCGTTGGCTCACTAAAAGGGTTCAACGTAATTGAGGAATGAGTGTAACGGACGGCGAGAATTCCTGTGTCAGAATCCTAGTTCTTTTTCCTCCCCCTGAATGATAAAATAAGTGTAGCGGACAGGGCGAGGTTTAGCCGGTTACAGGTGCCTTCTAGGTACCTCCGTCTTATATAGGAGAACCATTGGCAGAAGATGATGAAATGGTCGATCGCTTCTGGTTCGTTGTACAATACGCATAGCGGCGACGGGGCCAGATTACAGCGGTGCAAGTAAAAATTTAAACTTGGCACGCGACAGCGAACTAGTGAGGGTGACTTCGCAAGCTCGCTACTGGCTTATATTGCTGCGAACTAGGCATTGGATTTGTTTGTTTATGTTTTGTTTTTACTGCATGGCCGCGCCCGGCTGTGTTATCTGTGTCCCAAGGGAAGCGCGTGTTCCATTTTTTATTTTTGTGCCGCACGGGTTATCTCATTCTGATACGGAGAGCGTTTCGCGCTAACGTCACTAGCCTCGAATTATCTTCTTTGATCTACAATGTTCTAGATGTAAATCAACGGTTCGAGAAACACTCGCGCTGAAAGATAAAAGCCTGCACAGCAGATGCCACGGTATTTGAATCGCCGACGCTCGCCCGCACACGTCACTTTGTCGACTGCTGCTTCTCCGCCTGTGTATTCTTTGAGTTGTTCGGGGAGCACAAGTTCACTCCAATAAACGTGTTTTCCTTCAAGACAACTGCGTCGTCTTTGGCTTCGTGACATCTGGTGAGGTGCTGGGTACACACCCTTAACGCTCCATGCGACCTCTGGAAGCCGCCAAGCCAGTCCAACTAGAGCCAGCCGCCGACTGCAAGGTTTAATGCAGTCGGCGGCTGCATTTCCGTGCTGCATTTCCATGAGTACCGAAGGTGCTCGAGCTCCGACTCTTCGTAAGCAGAACCAGGTGCACTTCGAAGTAAGCACAGCCTACGTAAGCGAGCCGAAGTGATGAGGTCAATGGGCGGCAGAACCTCTACTGCTGTGCCGCAAATGCCATTCTTACCAGAGTATCCGCCGATTCATTCAGCCAAATACCCGCGTGGCCAGGCACCCAAACCAAACAAAGTTCTCGGAAGAAGGAAGGCGATAAAGAAGAAAGGGGTGGACGCAAGAAAGAGGAGGTTGTGGAAGTAAGTGCAGAACAAACAGAAAATGAATCAGGCCAGATGGCGGACAACCCAAGATGCATGAGCCACAATCCAACACGCTTCATCGTCGTCTATTGTGCCGCATCGCATGGCACGTACCCACACAGGGGGTAGCAAGCCCCATAGTCTTTGCGGGCTCATGGCCTGGAGGGTCGCAGTCACACACGTGACAACATGTTTAAAAGTCCGTTCCGGATCACAGGAGGAGAAGGAGGCAATTCAGGCCATAGTCATAGGCACAAGCTTAGCTTAAAGAAAAAAAAAAAGTGGGTTACGTAGTCAAAGCTGTCGGCACCTTGAAAACTGGTGTCTTAGGCGGTGGTCTGAGAGCATGACGAGGGCGGAGCTTCTTCCGGCCGCAGCATCACCCAGGGACCGTTTGTATGGAGGGCTGAGTCCATTAGCGAGGCTTTCTGTAGCACGTTCTGGGCTAGATGGCGGACCGTACAGCGTCGACACATCGATCAATCGATCAAACGCGATCCCAAGCGTTCAAAACAAGCGTCATATTGCCCGTCCAATACGCCCAGCGGAACAAGTGGTAGCCGCGCTTCCATGATGCATGCTACGTCCTGCTATGTTCCAGGGAGTCTCGGTCAAAGTATTCCATTCTCAGTGCTGGTAAGCTGTACATTTATTAATTAAATTCTAGGTGAAGCAACTTTAGATTTCCACCTGTGATGATTGAGGGAATTTTTTTCATACCAGAATTTCATGTATGCAAGGCACCGTGTTTACTTCGGTCTGTTCTTCTTTTTTTTTTTTTTGAGATGCGGGCAAGTCTACTGGGGAGTCTGTTCCACACGGTGGCATATGGGCATGCATGGCGAGACGCAGGTCTTCCTTCTGCTGGAGGAAAGGTTCTTCTGGTGCTTCTTGAAGCAATGGTAGTGGCCATGGAATAAAGACGGGGAAGCAGACAAGTGCCGCAGAAAGTTCAACAGCAAGTGAACAGGAGGCACCTGGAGATGGCGAGCGAGCAGAAAGAACTTCGGAGGGTGATACCCAGGGGGCTGTCCAAGTAGTGACGGGCTTGGTCGCAAAGTTCAACAGAAAGTTCAGCAGCACATCAAAAAGAAGTGTAACCTAGAGTTTCGCTGTCTAATTCTTGGAACCTTGTAAGCATCCCTGGAATTTGTTTTTAGTGCTGCAGTTGTTATGTGTAGGTTCATGTGCATAGCTGTACATATGTAGAGGCCTACATAATTACTGTAAACGGTGGCTTGAGAAAACTGTGGGCGTTCTCCTCCGGGAATGTGCTTTCCGACGATCTCATTCACACGGCCGCCCTCCGTCGCTCACCTTGCACCAGCTCCCAGTCGTCATCTTACCCGTGAGGCTTCGTGCCATCTTCGACCTGCTCAAGCATCTTCACTCTCCTCCCATCACATCCATCGGCGTCCTTACCATCTCCCCGTCTCCTCAAGGTCTTTCTTCGCGTCCATCCCTCTTCGTTATTAAGTGCAGAGCACTTTAGACGCTCGCCTTGTCGTCGTAGCTCGCTCGCTGGCCCCAGTAGAGCAACAGGGAGTTCCGTTGTAGCGCTGTCGTAGCAGCGTACCCCAGAGGCTTCGAAAGCCAAGCGGTTTATGTAGTCATGAGCGTTCGAAACTCGTGAACCGCTGACGCTTGTCCTACACCTCCCCGTTGTTTAGAGGAAGGAAAACTACAGGTATACAGTAGACTCTCGATAAACGGAACTTCAAGGGACCGGAAAAATTAGTTCCGTTTAACAGGAGTTCCGTTTAGTGAGAGAGATATTCTAAGGTGCAAATTTATGTGCGTACACACTTCTAAGGGCATTTCATGGGACTCTAACCACTAGAAAGTGACTGTAGCTGATAGTTTTCAGAAAGCAAGAAAACTACAAGAAGCGTAGGCACAGCATTCACAAAGTTGATTTGGCAGCAATGAGTCGCTGTGAACTACAAAATGCGTCAATTATTTTTGTTTGAGTCCTTGCAACTGCATCTTCACGGAGGCTAGAGGCCTCAACTTCGCGAGTGCTTACGAGCCACCGAATTTAGAAGACGGCCACGTGGTAATGAAGGACGAATAGCATAACGATGGCACGAACGAGGCAACAGGAGGTGAGCCCTGTAGCCTCGGCGTCTAGAATCGAGACCGAACGACTGGAACAAGAACTGCGATGTTGCATTCGTTGCGCTAACACGGATAACCACTTACGAGACGAGGCTTACGAGGCCAACAAGGCTAAAAAAGCATGGAGGAAGAAAAAAAAAACAAGAACGAAACAGCCGGAACCGTAAAAAGCTGATTCTCATGCCAGTGGATTTCACAAGAAGTAGATCTTAACGCGCTATTACAATCATCACTGGGAAGCCGGTACCCCCCCCCCGAATGGAAGCACGAAAAGGTCTCACTCATTCCTAAACCCGGAAAGCCTCTCGACCTCGCGCATCTCCGGCCCATATCCCTCACCGCTTGTATAGGAAAAGTCCTTGAACATGTCATTCATGCACGCTTGGTACAGCATCTCACCTACACAGGACAACCACACCATGATCGGCTTTCGGGCCGGACTCTCTACTCAAGACGTTCACCTCCAACTAAAGCACGACATTATAACTCCCCAGTCTCGTGTAGACTCTGCAGCAATACTCGCACTCGATTTGCGAAAGGCGTTCGACCGAGTCTCCCACAAAGCCATTCAGCAAAACCTGACAGCCCTAGCACCGGGGGCTCGCGCTTACAATTACATTCGCGATTTCCTTACCGATCGCACTGCGGTCTTTAGATCAACGACAAACGCTCTGACATAATACACCTACCCTCAATAGGGACCCCGCAGGGCGCTGTCCTGTCACCACTGTTATTCAATATAGCGATGATTAATCTCCCCCAGCAGTTGAATAACATACTATCCCTTCATCACAGTCTTTATGCCGACGACATCACCTTGTGGACGACCGGCGGCAGTGATGGGCACATTGAGGATACCCTTCAACAGGGAGCAGATGTCGTCACTGCCTACGCTCGTGGCAGTGGACTTGAATGCTCACCGGAAAAAACGGAGCTACTAATCCTTCCTGCTAAACGTACCAGCAGAGACACTTCTCCTCCGGACATCACAATCCGAGTTCACGAACAACCCGTTCCCCAGGTGCAATGCCTGAAGATCTTAGGCCTATACATACAGAGCAACCGTGCTAACACCACGTTCATAGCACACCTCACTTCTCAGGTCAATCAAACTATCAATCTCATACGTCGTATAGCTACCCGAAATCAGGGGCTCAAAGAGGCAGAGCGCCTTCGGCTGATACAGGCTTTCATTATTAGTCGCATCACTTACTCTCTTCCCTACTTGCTCCCTTCGCCCAACGAATTAGCTAAAATTAATTGTCTAATTAGGAAAATTTATAAAACAGCGCTGCAGGTACCTCAGAGCACATCCACTGCCCGCCTTGAATCACTTGGGGTCTTTAACACCGCCGAAGAGTTGATTGAGGCGCATCTCTTGAGTCAGCTCACTGGTCTCTCAGCCACGCTCTCAGGCAGAATGCTTCTCCGACGGCTGCGCCTTGACAGTCCATTTCTTATCGACGCACCCATTCCCCTTCCCAGCCACATTCATGAGCTACTAACGGTGAGACCCATACCGCGCAATATGCACCCGACGTTTCATCGAGCGCGCAGGGAGCACAGGGCGAGGACGTTAACCAAGCGGTACCCAATCACCCCCTTCACCGTCTACGTCGACGCTGCGAGATACAGGAGCCGTGAAGCTTATGCGGTAGCGGTCATTAATGGCCCTGACGCCCCTCCGCTTGCTTCCCTTTCTCTGTACACTCACTCCCCGGCGACCGCGGAAGAGGCGGCAGTAGCCCTAGCCTTCACCCTCAGGCCACCCCCCTCCATCGTAATCTGCGATTCCAAAACGGCCGTTCAAAATTTCGCCAAAAGAATGATCTCGCCTTTGGCCCTCAAAATCCTTCTTCAAAATTCTCCCACCACCCCAGTCGAGCTGGTATGGACTCCGGCCCATACGGGTGTGGGGGGGAACGAGGCCGCACACAGGGCCGCTCGAGAGCGCACCGTCCGAGCTGGTCCTGGCCTTGAGCCCTTCCACGGAGCCCTATCAGCCCGCGACAGACTTGTTACCTTCCTCGACATAACCTCGCACTACCGCCTCTCCCGCCGCCAACTACCCCCAGCCGCTTCGACCTTCTCCAACAAAGAGGAACGCCTATTGCGACTCACCCAGACACACGTACTCCCCTGCCGATATCGACTTCACCTAATCTGCGTTCTTTGTACCCCACCCCTTTGTGCCCCGACTGCGGGTCCCTCGATACCCAAGACCACTGCATGTGGCAGTGCCCCCAAAACCCATTCCCCCCTTTCACAGACGGAGAGAGAGAGAAATCACTTTATTTTCCAAGCAAGTTGGATAGGAACGCGTGGTGGGCCGGCCGAAGGCTGGCGCCGACGGTGGCAGCTCGGTCAACCAGAAGTAGCTGCACCCCCGGTTGCGAGCTGCCCAGCGCGTCCTCCCACTGCTCGACGCTGGAGATGGGGGGGGGGGGGGGGGGAGTGGGTTAAGAGGGCAGGCCCACATGGCGTGGGTTAGAGTGTCCAGGGAGTAACAGAGGGGACAGTTGGTAGAAGGGAACTCAGAGGGATAGATCTTGTGGAGGAGGGACCGACTGGCGAGGGAGTTTGTCTGAAGGAGTCGCCATAGGCGCTCCTGATCGTTGGTGAGGGATGTGCGGGCAGGGGGATAGCGGCGGCGGTAGAGGCGGTAATGCTCCGTGACCTCTTGGTACGAGAGCAGTCGATCGCGGGCCGAACGAGCACCATGGTAGGGAGCAGGAGCGAGCCAGCACGGCTGGTGAGTTCTCGTGCTGCTTTGTGGGCAGCCTCGTTGCCTCCCACCCCAGTGTGGGCCGGAGTCCAGACGATGTCGACTGGTTGATGAGGGAGATTTTGGAGGATAATTTTGAGTGCCGTAGCCGAAATGCTAGCGCGAATGAAGTTTTGAACGGCCGTCTTCGAATCAGTGATTATAATGTGTGGTTGCGGCCTAGTGATAAGGGCCAGGGCTATTGCCGCCTCTTCCGCCGTTGCGGGGTAAGGTGTCCGTGCGGTAAGGGAAGACGGAGAGCACTGGGCGAAGGCGTTGTGCAGCTCGGACCGTGAGGCACAGGCTAAGGTCATCCAGCGAGCTGCAATGGTCACCGGCCGGTTACCACCGCCGGTCACCCGCCACCCATGGGGCTCAAATAAAGTTTTTCTCTCTCTCTCTCTCCATTTCTGGTTCCGTTTACATGGTGATGCGGAAATTTTAGTTCCGATTACCGAGAGTTTTTTTACGTTATCTGAATACAAAACCAACCAACTGGTTTTCCAGGCAACTGTTCCAGGCAACTGTTCCGTTTAAGCGGCAATTCCGTTTAAGCGATTTCCGTTTATCGAGAGTCTACTGTATTTGAAGCAAAACCGGCACCGCTCGCGTTCATTTAGTTTGGAACGCTCGTTGCGTTGTTTTTTACGATAGTTAGCGAAAAAAGCCGAAAGGCTCCAGCCGCGCGGGAAACAAATTGCTTGTTCTAAATGACGAAAAACAGCTCCAGCACACGAAATTAAAGCAAACACACACACACAAAAAAACAGAACTCCCGCTCGCGCAGTTTCAGGCAGGCTGCGCGCGAGCACTGCGAAGGCGGGAAATTTGAATTGCATGGGGCGGTAGCAGTGAGCGGATAACGGCTGTACAGCCCATTCTGGCGAATCACTGCTCTGCATTTCCGACAGCTTTCACATCGAGTGGAATGGCTTTAGTTTTTTGAGAATCCCCGCCTCCTTTTTCCCATCCCTCGCCACCATCATGCGTCCTTCCAGCTCCTGCTGCCTCCCCAGCCGGCAGTCAGAACATGCAGGCTGCCCAGAAAGCATCATCTGCCAACAGGAGCATATCATACTCACAGTGGGATATTGTACAACGCTTTTAAAGACGGTAGTCTATCTTGGGCTCCTTGAACCCAGAAATTTTGGTCTGTCTGTATGTCTGTATGTCTGTCCGTCTGTCTGTCTGTGACTCGATTCAGCCACCCGGCCAAAGCAAAACAATGCCTGCCCATTAGTCTTATATAGTCACAGCTAAATCTACCCGTCTATATCCGGTGTAATGTTCATACTTGTCAACATTGTTGAAAAGAACAAGACATTACGCAAATATGAGACAGCAAATCAATACAGAAGTGATATTTGCAGTGTTCCTTTATAAAAAAATCAAACATGCTTGCTTTTGCGAAATTAAATACTTCATCAACTGCAGAAAAAGAATTCACTTCGCCGTCGCCTACTGTCGCCCGCGCCACTATAGCTTCTCGCGACATTTTAAGAAATCAACCGGCAACAGTTACGCAAGGTTCCACTAGATAGGTTCCACGTTCTGCTTGCAACGCACGTGGAGTAGGGAAACGCGGTTCTATAAACGTTGAAGTAGGGCGCCTCGATTAACGCGCGTCTCCGCCGTACAGCAGCGTTCGCATCGAGACACCAGGTTTGGAGCAGTGGAACGCGGGAAATTTAAAATGATTTAAGCAAACCTTTGACGTCTTTACCTTGGGAGGAGCGCGACGCAAGAGGAACAACATGAGAGGTGAGCGGCAAAGCGAAGGGAGGCATTTACTTCGCAATAGCCGATAAAGACTATCGTCTTTTGACGACATTTGCAACGAAAGGAGCAGATACGCGGCCAATTTTTTTTAAATAGGAATCGTTGCTGCTCCATTGCACTTTGCTGGGGACGCTGCTGGGACATGCAATCGATGAATCAATCAGTCAATTACTTACAGCCCAACCTCCAAGCCAGAGCGGTCGACCACTTGAAATCTGTGCCCATACTTCGAAGTTTGCATACATGCTTTGAAGACCAGCAATGTGTTACACACACACATCATAAAGCCACGGGCTTGGCTTTTTCTGACGACCGTGAAGTTTTCGCACAATGAGCTAGTAACGCTCTCGCGTTCAAAAGGCCGTAAGAAAGAATGGAGGCGTATAAGAAGGCGAAGATCAGCAGCGCCGTAAGCGGTGACCTGGAAACCTGCCCGAAACGCTGGTCATACGAGAAACAACGGCCATGTTGAAAATGGAGGACCCAAGGAGAAAGGAAGTGATTCCCGGACGCGAAACTAATTTCGGGGGCCCGACCGGAAGGTGAGATTAATATATCACTGAAGCTTAGCCTTAACTGCAGACACCTTGTTTCGCTATCCAGCCGACAAAAGAGGGGCAATTTAATCCATCAGTGCGTTTAAAGCAATTTCGCTTCCTTTACGTGAAAAGATGGGAAGCGTCCCGCACCTTCTCGATTAGCCGCGTGGAATGCAGGGAAGGCATTCACGGAACGTTGTCCCTCCTTATTCTGCGATCTGCTCTGATTTAGGCCTGTTTATTTTTCCGGGTTTTTTTTTTTACTTTTGCCTTTCATTTCATATTCCCGTGTTTCTAGCTCTAAGCAGTCCAGGTGTAGATTAACGGCTTGTATAGTGGCATAAAAAGGGCCCATCTCCCCGCGAGGGGGACTCGAGTAAATGCGTCGCATAGGGGGTGGGTGTATTGCGTTAACGTTTAGTGTTTGGGGAGTTGGTGGTAGTGAATGCGTTGTATCAGCAGCTTCTTGACATAGTTTGAATGAGTCAAGGATATAAGGCGCGTTCGTAGCCTTTCATTCTGTGTCGGTTTTGTGGCGCAGTGGGAAGAGCACCATGTACCTCGCGTTCCGCCCACAGGTAGTGAATGCGTTGTATCAGCAGCTTCTAGACGTAGTTTGAATGAGTCAAGGATATAAGGCGCGTTCGTAGCCTTTCATTCTGTGTCGGCTTTGTGGCGCAGCGGGTAGAGCACCATGTACCTTACGTTCCGCCCGCAGGGTCGTGGGATCGAAACCAGGCGCCGGTATGTGTTGTTTCTTTTTATGTTGTAGGGGGAGGGGTGCGGACTTGTTGTTGAGAGCGAGGAGGGTAGCGTGATGCGGGAGAGGAGGAGTGGGGGAGAGGGCGCACCTGCGCGCTGAACTGTTGCGGACGCACGGCGGACGCTACATGTGAGTTAAAGAAATGCTCTGCATTTAAAAGCTGCGTCATGCCAATTAATAAAATTCAGCATGCTTGTAAGCACAACGTTGCATGTGGGTATAAATTGTTGAGTGGTTGAGTTTTTTTCTCCCGACGTCAGAAGAATCCTAGAACCGGTGTTTGCACTCGCGTTGACTGGAGGCCCGGCCACCATGCATAGCGGGCACCATTTTAACACGAAAGTGTTTTATTTCCTAATACAGAAAGATTTCGCTGACGTCATATCCGTCAAAGAAGTCACGCCTCTACAACGAAGCAAGGGGTCTGTAAAGGGTGCACCCCTGCACACTGGGTCTTCTTGCGGGGAAGCAACTTTTTGTACTAAAGAGTGCGGTATACTCATGGTTGATCGTTTTCGGTTTTTATATTTTAACAAGAAAGTGTTTTATGCCGCGATACCCCAAGATTTCTCTGACGTCATCTCCATCACGAAAATGACGCCAGTACACCTTTGCCGAAGCGACCCGCCAGCAGGACGTCGCTCGCCAAGCACACCCACAAGACAGCCTCAGACTCGCAAATCATTCTCAGCTGCAGATTTCGCTGAACATTTCTCTTTCGTGTTTGACTGATTCCTATCACACAGAAATCAACCACAGCTTTTTACCGGGCACCGCAGGTCGGGACTATTGGAACCCGTGTAGGAGTCCCTAAGCAACATAGGCTCTGCCATATAGTAGGACGCTGGTATTTGTGTTCCAAAAATGTTTCTTTCTCCAATAGTTCGTTGTGTTGTTTCCTCAACGTGCAGGCACAGTTTAATCCAGGCTCGCTAACTTCTATTCTGACAGCGCGCGTTGTTATTCGTTTTTCTGGACAAAAACTTGCAGTCTTCTCACACTCAGGTGGCGGAGAACATGAAGCTCTAGCTATACGAGGATCACGCGGGGACTAGGTGTTCGCCTACAGCAGGGAATGGGAACATAACACCAGTTTTTTACCTTACCGTCATTTTTGGAATGTGATTCGGCTCACGTAGAGATGGGGTAAAGAGATCATTCCGCAGGCAAAAGGCCCTGGGCTGGAACACTGGCCACTCAACATAGGATTCTTCGTAAATGACCAAAAACCTAACGTGCCACGGCTGGGGTTTTTGGCGATGACAGATGGAGGATCTGCCTTTAGTGTCGCGCTAACAGCTGGCGGCGTAATACAATTGATGGTGTCGATACCAAAGCGCTGTCTTCATCCATTTTAGTAGTAACTTGGAGGGAACTGAGCCCGATAGGGTCATCTCAGCCGATGGGAATCGGTGAATCGGCAGTGAGCTTCTGACAACACCGACGACAGTTATTAAAATACACTCTTGTTTGCATGTGAGCATTGTGGGTGGGTGTGTTGTCGCCTCATCCAAAAAGGAATTGGTGTAACGGCTGTTGGCTTCTGGCGGCAGCTGTCATCCTCACTGGCCAATCTAATTGAGTAAGTACGCTTCTACACCTAAAGTCATCCCTAACGTGCGGGTATCTTGTTGAGCCGGCCGACGGGCCAAGCAGCGTCAAACTCATCGTGCTTTAAGCTGCGTGTACCGCTTGTCGGCGTTTTTCAGGGAGCAGTAATGAGTTGTGGGATGTAAGGCCCCTGTATCTTTCAAACACCGACTAAGGTCCCTGTATTTTTCAGACTAAGGTCCCTGTATTTTTGAAAAATACAGGGACCTTAGTGGGATTCATGCTCGACCCGGATTTTGATGGCTCTGGATTCCCACACTGTCCGAGATTTTCATGATTTTTTAACGCGGATAGCGTTATTACGCTCATTTCTCGATTTTGCCGTGCCCGCTAGCTGCCCGCTATCAGCCGTGCTCATCAGGTGTCCACGGGAACACGTCACTACTGCCAACCGGAAGTTACTACTGAGGCAGCCAGATGCAAAAGTTAACTGGCGGGTGGGAAGGAGGGCAATGATGCTACGACGGATGCTATGGCAGAGAAATGATGCGTGGTTCATGAAACGTCGCGTCCGCGCAGTAAGTTAGTGTTCCACCGTTGGTGCATGCGTCGATGAACCACTATTAACGTGACACCGTTAGTGGGGTCATTCAGCGACTTTCCGTAAAAGCTGAGTGTCTGATATCAGCCCTGATCTTGAAGTGACCACGGAAGACAGCGGCCCCGTCAACCGGAAAGTACATCTGCGCACCCAAAAAAGAGCTCGCGCCTGAAGCTGTAATCGGGCGTAGTTACTTAAACCGAATGTTGAAAGGAGAAGACGGCCCGGTAGGCTTGCCGACAATGACACTGCTGCGCAGAAAACAGAAAGCATACGTGGTTCCGTCAATTGCCGCTTCTACGCAGTGAAGCTCTCCCACACAAAACCGTTGTTCCTAGTTTCGTTAGGTTAAACTTCAGCGCTCGAACAGCATGAATGGCGAATGCGCAGCTCCGTTCGAAGCTACCCCTTGACGACGAGGTAACGCCATCGCGTCCTAAATCTTAGGATCTACACGTAGATGTCCCCTGCGACTTTTTTTCTACTCAATTACTTTTCTTTTATTCTCTTTGCACTATCGGCAATTTAAGGCGCCATTTCGCTGATACAGACGCCGGTAGGCAGATTTTCTTCTCAATGGGCCGTTCAATGTTCTCATATTGAATGGCCCGTTGAGGCATGAATAGAAACCGCGACATGGCCAGCGGCACGTGTAAAGATGTGGCAGCGAGGTTCAACAGGTTGCCGGCGACGACTGGCTCGAGTAGCGGGCTATTTCCCGGGGCGGCTGTCACGTCTCGGTGCTTCGCAGTGTTCGCAGACTGCCGCGAACATCCTCTTTAGGGTCTGCTTTCCGCCTTATTTCCCTCTCCGGCGCTGCTTGCAACATGTGGGCTTAAGTGCTTCTGTCTTTCTACACGCGTGCGCTAGCATTGGCAGACAATGTTTCCTTAGCTGCTCTCGTCTCAGTCTTTCCTCTTTTCTTGATTGGAGTTTCTCTAAAATCCCAATCGAGCGCGGTCATCCTCTTGTCACCTTTTGCCGAATCTGTGTCGATTAGAACGATGACGAGGAACGGGGAAATCAAATTACGGCGCTTCCTGCAGTTTTACTGAAGATTTATCGATGGTGACCGCGGCCGTCATGGCACGGCCGGGTGCCGGAAGAAAGAAGCCCGAAAACTCGCCAGCTATGCCTTTCTTCCAAATCTGAACAACGGGGAAGGAGTTAATGCATGGCGAACGAGTGACGAGGTTGTAAACGGAGGCTGTCTTCCTGCTGAGGCTTGAATACAAGAAAACATAGAAAACTTGAAAGACTGTTGACGTCTACCTTCGTCAAACGGTTTCACGCGGCCGGAGCTGTGTCTCCTGCCTTGCTGCATAACAATCGAAACAGAAGTACACGCCTTGCTTAGCATAAAAAGAATACATTATCGACTCGTTGAGTGGAATTCGCTCAGTCCGATAATATGGTAATTTGGTCTTTCGGGGACTCAACGCAAAATAATTCAAAAAGGTTTGCATAAGGATCACTAGAAAGATTCGACACGTGTATGGGTGGATATTATGCCTTCATTACCTGAGGAGCGCTCAGTTGAACATCTTTCAATGAGGAACGAAATGATTGGAGTAACAACTTTTGAGACGAGGGAAAGTGCGACTGAACGTTCACGGAGGTTAATTGGCAATAAAGAATGCAGATAGCGGGCTTACGCTGGATGAGTCGGTCTCGTTCCTGTTTGTTGTTATCACTGATGGTAATGCTTTGGAGGTCACGCCCCCCCCCCCCCCCCCCCCAACCTTTTTTTTTAGTTTGGTGCGAATTGCCAAGCTATTTAAAACAGTCCTCATGCGGGGAGGTGTGCCTCGAGGATGATGGTAGTACATCCTTGTTGCTGGTTCGGCATTGGAAATCCCTAATTACGCCGTCACGTCTGCGAAACATCTTCTCGACAACGGCACACCTCCAAGAATGTCCTTAAGCCGCAACCACCGAGGTTAACAACGTCACTTTTTTTTTACACAGCTCCCTTTCTTGCCGCTTTGGGGCAAATGGTCTCTCAAGCCTCATCAAAGCCTTCGTGGTGCCGCTTGATCCACTAAGACCGAATGACGCCATAGTGGCTTCTACTCCCATATAAGTGCTTTGCAGCAACTTTCTTCTGACGTGAAGTTTCGGCCTTCCTCTAAATACATCGCCAGGTTCGTAGCCAGCAGTTGGTCAGGTTCAGCGGGCACGAAGGCCAGACGACGGTTGTTTAGCGCACCTTCCACTTGGACCACGATTCCCCGAAGATCCACTGCAGCGATCGTAGCTTTTCTTATAATATTCCGCAGTGACGTTTCTTTTTTTTTTTATCTCCGAGTTAGCACTTCCTAGAAACCTTCCCGTCAATGAGCGCACTCTGCGATGGTCTTCCTGTGCATCTTGCGTGTGTAAAAGTAATTCCGCCATCTCGTCCTGGATGGCTTGAATTATTTTGTTGATTTCTTTTTCTGCTTTTATGAATGTCTGCTTTATCTGAGTATTTGACTAATGGTACACTTTTCTACGCTACAAATTATCTTAAAACATGTAAAAAATTGGTTTTCGACATGTTGGGAAATAACTTTAAATGTACACCCCTTGTGATCGACAGGTGAAGGTGACGACAAGCATCTTTATCTGCTTTTTTTAGGTGTATATTGTGTACGCAAAGTTGACGCCGCTGATTTCAAAACACTTTACTCATCCACTCTTGCAGTAATGGTGCATGGTGTCACTGGCATAACTTTAATCGGAGGTCTCTCGTTGTTTATCTGCCAAACAATGCATTTGATCAAATTCTTTTCACCAGCATGCCACGGACAACTCCATGCGGCAACGGAGAACGAAAGATACCGAAAGCTACGTAAAAGGTTCTCCTTTAGGCAACACTAGAATAGGTCGGTTGGTTAGCCTACTGAATTCTTGTCGTCTTTTTCGCTGGGGAACCTCTTCGTCATCCAAATGGTCCTCCATCCTTTGCAGTGAAAACATCACTCTTTTGTTCTTTATTCCTCAAGGGTATAAGTCAGAAAAAATTTCCTGTGCTTTCCTAATCCAGCATATTTCCGCTTATATTCTTTCCGTTGACTTCAAGGCCCCGTTTAGGGTTATGCTGCCGCATAAATAAAACGAAGCAGTCCCGCGTAGCAGCCGGTCATAAGAGCTGTATCCTTCAATCTGCACCACGAACTGCGTAACTGTATGTACTGCTCGCTCACCACATTGGACGCATTGTTCTATTCGGGAAGCAGGGCTATGTTTCCCGATTTCTCGACCCCTACCTTCACTTCATGTACAGTCATCGAGCCTGGACACCAGAGGCCTGATTCGAGCTAACTCTGTTCACTGGTCCATCATGTCAGCGGCTATGTCGGGTTATTCTCCACATGCACAAAACCCCAGCAGTCGGGCTTAGGCTTTCCTCGTGCTTCTGAGACCCGAGTCTCGCTGTATGGCTGTTTCTTACTTTTACCTTTTAATCCAATGCAAGACTATTTTCGAGTCGGTCTAATAAGACGTATTTTATATTGCGCAAATGCAATGCTTGTTGACGTGGTCACCCGCTCTCGCTGCCAGCGCGGCAGCTATTAGCCCTAGATTTGCTAAGTTTTAGCATTTTCATTGGATCCACTCTGCGTTTTGCTGTAAGCCAGGGGGCTGCACACTACCGGTCCGTATACTTGATTACTTGCAGCGGCGAAGGCATGTAGTGTTCTCTTCGCGAGGTTATTTTCTTTGTTGCCGAGCCAAATCCCCATCCAGTGGTTGTCTTTAAAGGGGAATTTAGACAGAACACAAGTTTGGTTCATTCGAAACATTGCCTCCTTAGAATCGTACTAATACCACTTCTTTCGTAAAGTTCGTTGAAATAAGCCACGTAATTAAGAAAAAAGGGAATGGCCATGCGACCCTCTAGCTTATTTTCCTCAACAGAACCTATGATGTCATATGCCCAGCTGTGCGATTGGCTGAGGCCGCCAGAAGCCAACGCAAATTAGCCAGGGCTTATTATCTTGCCGAATGAGCTATTTGCGCTTAAATTTAGAAAACATTCTTTTTATAGCAGTAAGAATGGTGAGGCAAACATGGACTTTGCGAAAGTACACGTAAACGTCGAAGTACCGATCCGTACTGCTATTGGTACTGCGCGCACTATGCTTGTTTTAGCTGCACAGCAGTGCGGTGCTTCAGGGTTGTCTCCGCGAACACTGGCCGATTGGCGTAAGCCTTAACAAAAACAAGTCAAGTGCACATGCGGTCACAAACAAATAAAAGCAGAAAAAGGGCTGCCGCAGTATGGTGGCGCCATCTAGAAGGACTGACGGTAAACAAGCCTCCGCAGTCGGTTGCAGAGCCTAATCATGCACTAGGCTTCGCTTGAAGACCTGTTCTTGTGACATCTTTGCAGACGTCACGAAAACACGCGATGGCAGGAGAATCAAAATTTTAACTAAACTGATTAATTTCTCACTGAACAACGCATCGTATGCGTCCGGACAAGCGTTGGGGGCACCATACAACCCAAAATTTTGCGAATAAAACAAACTTGTATTTCGTCTGCACAGCCCCTTTAAAGGGAACGCATCCTTGGACTGGGAAGAGTACCTACTGCTACATCACAGGCATCCGCAGATGATGCGCCCAGGGTCATTAAGGTAAGAAATCTTAGTGCGAGCGCCGGGAATGTGAGCAGTCCGATTATTGCGAGTATGAATAGTGCGAGTGAATGAAGTATGATTCAAATTATTACTGAAGTTGGCTTCACCGCCGTTAAGTCCTTTGTGCTGTGGTGCATCCTTTACAGGCAAGTAGGTGATGGCTGCATGGCGTAAAAGGCTAGATGCCTCCCATGTCCACCAGCCGGATACAGCATAGTGTACAAAGGTACAAAATGATGCTTCGCACAAACACAAAAAAAACATTTTGATTCCAGACCCGACCTTTCGATGATGAGATCCTTGCGACACTCAACAGCAATTCTTTGCCACGAACAGCACCGTAAGCACGGAGACGGTCTGTGGGGATTAAACGCCCAGCGTGTTTCATACTGAAGCACTAAAACGTACATCTGCGGAAACGGTTGTCTTTATATTTTCCGAGAACACCCCTCATTTATCCAGGCGGAATTCCTGAATGAGTCAGCTGCGAAACAGCGCCCGAAGACAGGGCAACCTCTCACGAGACGTCACGTACCAAAAGCGGAGGGTACCGTTTATGTTCGTGCTTCAACAACATCCGAGAACGACCTGTAATGCGCTTGTCGCTTATCTTCCCATAAAACACAGCCGTTCTTTCGTCGCGGTTCTTGCGGCCGCTTACGTCCCGTCTACACTCCGTCGTCCCCGGCGGTGGGCGCTTTATAAACAGGTTGCGCACTGCGTGCACGCCGTGCGAATTTAAGTAGAAGTGTTTTCGGCAGGACGTAAATTTCAAGAAGCCTGTCCCACATCGCCGACCCGGACAAAGCATTAAGCTTCAGAGGAAGACTCTGACAGTGGCAAAGGCATAAAAATGTGGCAGGAACTGTGCTCTTGACCATTACAGGGTCTTATTTTTTCACAGTGCCTGCAATTTTCCGTATTAAGGTGTGAATAACCCTGAGAACGGCTAGTCCCGGGATTGTAAATGTATGGAGAGAACCAGCGTCGAAAACAGATGCGGGCAGGCGCGATGTCTGTTGGTAAGAACAATGTTGAGTGCCTATGAACGCCCCTTAAACAAAAAAAAAAATAGCAGTGGCTTAGCTCGGCTATGCCAGGATATACGTAGCGTGAGTTAAGGTTCAGCTGGTTGTTTTCAGCTTTCCTGGTTGTCTAGGATTAGCTTGATTTTCATGCTTACTGCTGCTTCAATGACACGCACATGGTATACGCATTATGTGGCACATGTATATTTATCCAGCGTCTTCGGCTCAGCGTCACCAATCGCCCCAGAGCTAAGCTCGTTCCACAGGCGCACGCCGGTGTTGCTGCGACGCACGAGCCATCGCTTTCACATCCGGCCACCCCTCGCATGATCATCAAGTTGACCGGGCCACCACGTGGAGAACGGAGGTCGGCGAAGACGCTGGACGCGTGGGATGTGGTTCCACAGGCGCACGCCGGTGTTGCTACGACGCACGAGCCATCGGTTCCACACCCGGCCACCCCTCGCATGATCACCAAGTGGACCGGGCCGCCGCGTGCCGCGCTTGCGCAGCACGGCTCTGCGGCAGTCACGCGAAACGGCTCAACCTCGGCCAGTGTAGCTCACGCTATAAAAGTTCATTTCAAGACTGCGTTTCTTTATCCCAGGATCTGATGTTATCGCGGCAACAGCGAGAAATTTACCCGTAAAGATACTCACTGACGTTGGTAACGCGCAGACCTACACCTCAACTTTTCACCCTCAATGTACCTTCCATGGCGGAATAGCGGTTTGAGCCAAAAGTGGAGCCGACTGTCGTATAAGTAGGCTGCTCCACAGGTTCTTATAAATCGCGCCTATGCCGCTAATATATATGATTTTCAAGGGGGAATTTTCTTTCGTCGTAATCATCTATGTTCTCACCAGTTGCTTCCTAAGACGGATTAACCCTGATTCCTTTTATTGTAGCTCTGTGGCCCTTCTAGCGCTGTACACATCTTTAATAGTTCCTTCAGGTGACGTAACTTACGGCGTGTTTTCACGTATCAAGAGTAACAACATCAATTAGGATGCGTTCTGTAATGAGTGGCGGCAGCAAATGACTAAAACATCGCTCGACGCTTGTGCAACTCGGCGCAGTATAGTTGTGGTGGGTGTGCGCCCCTATGTTTGATTATCGCATGACCCCCTCCCCTCGCTGTCGTGTAATCACTACGCACCATAAACAAGGCAGTTATTACAAAGCAGCATCGACCTTCGAACCACCAGTGGAAATGAAGCCGCTCAGGAAACTGTGAATGTGTATTGCAACTGGACTGCTGAACTGGCCTTTATTTCGCTTTTATGCCTGTGTAATGTCCGCAAATCTTTTAGGAGTGTCGAGACAAACGTTATTGTCAAGGGCTGAAGAATGACACGGAATAGGACGAGGAAGATGAATGGAGGAACCGAGCTGTCGCTGTCGTCAACTAGAGAAAGAGAAATGCGATGAAGAAGCGTTTTAACCAGAGCCGTGGCCCCGGGTCATACTCCTCAATCGCTATATTATGAACATTTAGACTTAACGTCTACCGTTGTTTATGAAGAGAAACTAACGTTATATGTACACGCATAGCTTTAGTTTTACAAGCAGAAGCAAGATAGGCGACGGACCTCCTTTAAAACACATCTTTATGAACTTTAAATCTTCTCAACGGGAGAAAAAGGATGATTGGACAATGGAGTACGTAGGTTGAGCACGGATGATTCAACTGCTGCAGAAGTGGTTAGCTCCTCCGTGCGCAGATATGACGCTTCCTGTCCAATGGACACAGCACTGCTGCTATTTAAAATAACTCCGTGCCTGGTGTTTAAGCAAATCACGGGCCAGCCCCTTGTCACGTCTTCTGGGATGTGCAATTGTGGCGCCGACAAAGCCACCTGGAGCAAAAGCATCAAGCACTTTCGTACACGAAAGAAGGCTGAGTGAAACAATTCGTTCAACTCCAGCTGCCCTATCATGTGGAATATGCGTACGCCTGTCCTACCACTATTTCTCACTATAGTGCACTGAATGAGCGTATCTTTCTTTCTTGTTTGTTTTTCCATCTTCCTTCCTTTTGTGCACTTTCTGTTCCCCTATTGTCCCTTAACCAAAGCAGGGTAGTAAAACCAACATTGGTTTCTTATTAATCACGCACTTATTTCACTTTTCCTGCTCTCTCTCTCTCTCTCTCTCTCTCTCTCTCTCTCTCTCTCTCTCTCTCTCTCTCTCTCTCTCTCTCTCTCTCTCTCTCTCTCTCCTCATTTAGGGACATGGTTGCACATGGTTGCATAAGGCGGCACAATAGGAACCAGAACCGATTTCAACTGCAATGACCTTCGGCATAACCACTTTTGGGCAAGTTACATAAAGTGTGGACAGATAAACTGCACGCAGGGAACAGCACGCAGGAAATTCCACTGAAAATCTGTCTGTCTATCCCACATCGTTTCGCTGCGAGACGGGCCGGCTAGCATAATCCTTAGATCTGACCCACTTCTCGAAAATGGGGTCGGACAACGGATTTAAATGAGGGACACGCCGCTTAAGCGCAGTAATGCATTTCGGGTACGCGCCATACTATATTCTTACCATTCGGCCTCAGGGCAAGCAAAACGCAGAAGAAACAAGAAACGAACTGAGGCACGACGACTCAGTACGGAAATGCATTCGTTGTACAATCCAAGGAGCAATCCGAAAAATCATCAACGTTACTGCCGTCCCCCTCGCGTTACGCTAGGCATTGTTCAGGCCCAGACCGGGTTTTGAGCCCGCGACGCAACACTCGACACGCTCTGGCACAGCAAGGAAATGACGGGTGCATAATACGAGCTCTTTCAAAGCTGGTTTCATGCAGCGCCCCGAGGGGCTCATTCAGAAGAGGCTATGCGGCGCTATCGAAGAGGCGCCCCTGCGGCACCACACAGCAGGCACGTACTTGTGTGTGCGTGTGCGTGTGTGCGTGCGTGTGTGTGGGGGGGGGGGGTGAGAGAGAGGGCCAGATACAAAGACAGAGAGAGACAAACAGACAGAGAGAGAGACAGAGAGAGAGAGCGAGAGAGAGGAGGGAGAGAGAGACAGAGGCAGAGAAAGAGATAGATAGATAGATAGATAGATAGATAGAGAGAGAGAGAGAGAGAGAGAGAGAGAGAGAGAGAGAGAGAGAGAGAGAGAGAGAGAGAGAGAGAGGGAGAGAGAATGCAGTAGAGATAAAAGGGTTCACAATGAGATGCACAACCCGGATTCCAAATCCTCCGAAATAACTGCGAAAACATATTTTCTGTCGTTGCAATTAGCCCCGTGAGCTTGCATACTAAGCGCGCTCTGAGCGGACCATCTTTAATCCCACTCCACTGCCGTACATCCGGTTTAAATGTCCCGCTATTTTATCCCCCTATTAAATATAACTTGCATCTGCAACCGTTCAGGGAAGGGGTGTTCGGGAAGAGTTGTCGATGCGGTACGGAGACTGTGCTTGATATTCAAGAACGCTTATTTATTTATTTGAAGTGCTCACCAACACCACAGGGCCTTCTCGGGTGATGCACCGCTGTTTTTTTCAGGCGAACTGCTGTTTGACGCTTCATTTCTTTCGTCTTTCTTTGCTCCCGTCCATTGAGCCGTTTGGCCAGCAAGATGTTCTGGGCTTATTGTGAAAGCAAGAGAGAACGTGGAACAGCAGAACCAATTGGAGAACAGCCCCTTCCCAAGAAATCGTCAGACGAAAACAGACACTTCTAAATGAACCCTAGCGAGCTTTTGTGGCTTACTGGTCCCATGCCTCTTTAAAAGGCGCGGCTCGACAGAAATAAAAGTACGGGATGGTCAATAGGTAAATGTTTGTCCTCAAGCCGCACTGGCCGAAGTCATCGGTAGCGTTTGGTTTCGTATAAAGGCTCGAAGGAGTCGGTGGAACAAAAATAAATAAAGAAGGGGTAAAAGAGGCACCCGTCGGTTGGAAACAGCGGCATGGCGTTACTTTTCATTACCCTGGTTTGGAAAAAGAACAGATCCGAACCTTTTTTATCGTTACACAGAATACATCTGCCGTAACATCAATTCACGTCTTACTCAGGAGGCGCGTCTTAAAATAAAAGGGCCTCGGAGATCCTTGATGTGCTGTAATGAACTACTAAGTTGTTTTCTTTGCATTGAAAGCACGCATCAGAACGGCTATAACCTGCTATTGTTCTAGATGGTGCACATGAAAAGTGGGCACACTCATTTTAGCTCAGCCTTTGGCACGGCTACTCCGCAAACTTTCGTTCAACCTCTCCCTTCTCGTCAAATGCAGGAAACGCTGCTTTGGGTGGGCTTGTCTCAGGAAAAGACTTTGGGATATGCGCCGATGGAAACCAAAAACAAACGACTTGCAGCCCAATGTTTATTAATTTCAGCAAGTGGAAAATAACAGAAGCCGCCAAACGAAAGAATGTAGTGCGCTGACTCACACTCAATCACTGGCGTACGAGGGGAGGGGGAAAGGGGGGGGGGGGGGTGCGGACAAGGCCGCTAACCCAGCCTATAGGCCGGGTTATCGGCCTTGATTTGTTGCTATGGCATCAAATAACGGCTATCGATGGATTTTCTTATGCCTTAAGCTCTGCTCCAACCTTCCTACATTCTCCCGGCCATTTTCAATTATCGAAAAAAGTTTCGTTAACCTTCTTTTCAACTCCATTACGGCAAACCCTCGTTTAAACAGAATCAGTTTATTCGAATTATCCATTTAGTCGAAGTATTACACATGAAAAGTGCAGCGCAGGGGAAGAACACAATCCCCACTTTTAACAAAGTACCGCGTACAACGACGCCGAATCGTACCCCGAGTTTTCTGTGCACTTTACTTATGCTATCTTTGCCGCGTCTCCCATTCAGGAGCCGTTTTGCAGCTACAGACACCGCGGAAGTTTATGCCCGAGGAGCCATTTGATGTCCTGGCATTAAAAATTCCATCCCTAAGGAATGCCGGGGGCTTAAGATAACATGAAGATTTATGCGGCCTGGCATATTTTTCGTGGGTTTACCATCGCTATTGCTGAAAGCACAGTAGGAAACGGCTGAGGGACACAACCAGCTGTCCAGGGATACCGTTCCACACTTCAGCACAGTACGCACATGCGCACTGGCCCTCGCGCACGACTCGTCTTGGAGTCTAGTTCTGGCTGCAGATGCTAGTGGCAGCGACCATGGCAGCCGCGGACCTTGAGATTGATGCGCTGTGCGTAACGAGGCTGGCGCGAGCGGCAACAGGCACGCCGGGTCCAGCGTCTGGCGCGAATGAATGGACGCTGACCTCGCTCTGCGGACGGCGCTTAGTGAACCCCCTGCGAACGCACACGCGTCGCCTTCGGTCGTATTCACTGCCGTAAAGAAGAGCACCCACACTACTTGGCGGCTGCTCGGTCGGCGACGGCAGCACGCCCCCCTTGATACGGCTCGCTCTTTTGGTCTGTGCCTGCTCTAGTAGTAAAGGACCATCTGAACTGCCGCGCCGCCACCACGGACATTGAACCCAAACTGCAGGCGAACGAATGCGGACTACTTGCCGCGGAGCCAGGCGCGGCGATAGGGCAACGGCGGCGCCCAGTGACTTATTGAAGAAAACTATTTTCACACAGAAAAGCTTGCGAGGTCGTATGTGGTTTCTACTTTGGTTACTTCTTCAATTTATTTCCTTTGTTCTTCTATTCTTCCAGTTGACAGTACTGCCTCAAATAACGAGAACGTGTAGTAAAAAGACATCGCCCCACTCGAAAAAAAACCGCCGGCTTAAATTCCCCCCGTCGTTGATGTCATGATGGCATCAGCCTCATTTAATAGAATGTCGGCCGGCTGGCATCACGCAGGCCACAAATGGCGTTTCACGGCTGACTTCCCCCGCTCACAACGACGCCGACTTTACTGCGCAAACGCGAGGCAAAGCACCACGGCTGAACAAAGAGAAAAGCCCAGAGCGTGGCCTCACATGGCCGCACCACCGCTGATGCACTTCAAATCTTCTCACTTTACCCAGTATTTCCCGAAATGCCCCTCTCTGCCTCTCCAACAGCAACGACAGCGACATCTTTTCTTCATTTCACTCTTCGGCTGCCTGGGGTGTAGCAGCGGAGCAGCCCGTGTATGCTCACGCGCCCTGAGGCGGGTGACGTCGGAATGCATTTTTCACTGCCACGGCGGCGACGGCCATTATTCAAAGCCGCGACGCGCGGAACTTCGTCACACGTGCCTTTGTCGAGACGACTCCGGCGCCGTTGTCATCTTGAAGCGGCCCTGCTCTTCTATCCCGACGAGCGCGCTATCACTGCCGTCTGTTCTCCTGCAGCGGAACCGAAGAAAGAAAAGTCTATTCCGCCGCAGAAAGGCGGAAAAATGCCATGTTTGCCATTCGGAGCCTCGTATGCACACACACACGGGTCCTGGGCTCCGCCGTGTTCGGGCTTTCGGAGTTGAGGTCGATGCATTCGTGCTTGCTCTAAAAGGTGCGCAAAGTGAGCTGTGTTCTCATGCCAAGCGGAAGTGGTGCTCCGCGCGACTGTTGAGAACTGAGCTCTTTTATTTCTTTTATTATTTTTTTTTACCACGACGCGCTCAAAGCTGGCGTGACTTCTCCGCGGCTGCAACCTAATTCGTTACTGTGAATTACGCGCTCAGTTGATGAACTACTTCCGAAGGCACTGTGAAAAATCACGGGGTTTGGCTGAGAGTATTGTCCCCGTGTGTGTGGGTGAACAAAGGGGTGACGTGAACAATACGAATGTCCGTGAATCCGTGAACTATCCGTGAACTATCCGAGATAAAACCTTTAAGGGTGTTGATTCTCCTTACCATGTTCAGTCGTTCCCACGTGTGGTTATATCATGTGTGTCATCAATTGTGCGCGCGGTCAATTTTTGAGTGTGCGCTTTAGCCTCGCCTCTTTTCGGAACCCTTTCTTCAAGTGCAGGTTTATTTAATTTTCTATAGTAAAAACCAATACAACAACAATTCTGATACTTCCGGCTATGTACTTACTCTCTGCCTTTGATAGATCTGGGGTTTCTTTCGCTATAAATAATGTGGATATTTGCCACCCAAGCCAGCAGTTTTAGTAATTTGGAATGGTCCTCTGTATATACACTTCGCGTTCAAGTGTCTTCTCACCTTGGTCGGACGCCGCGGTCGAGGGAAGTACAGACAAAGGCATTCCTTCGCTTTAAGATCACCCAAGAAACATTATCGCTTTTAAAACCTTCCTGGTTTTCTCGGCTGGTCTGGTAATGTTGAATTCCACGATTCAAGCTTCAGGCCCACCTTAAGAGTTACTGTTCCCGCATTTTTATATACATGCAGTTGAGCCAAAAAATTACGAGAACACCTATGCCCTTCTTATGTGGTAGTGAAGGCGAAAGCAATAGTGTCCAATTTTTGTATTGCAGTACCGGAAATACATTACGAGTTGTGCCATTTTTTTTTTTTTTTGACGTTTCACATCCCTTCTTTTTTCTTCTGCGCCAAAGGATGAGATGAGTTTTTCTCGAAGATGTAAACGGAACCGACAGAAACTGGTCCCGAAACACTCGAGATCCTGACCTCCATCAGTGCTCCTAGTGCGCTATATTGTCAGTGAGAAGTATAATTGGGAGTTAAGTATACGGCGCTGACTTTAACACGCAGTCCAAGTTGTCACTCGGCAACGACGCCTTTAAAACAGCGTCGGCCGAATGTAAGTCATCGTCGATCGGCTAATTTCGCGATTGTCCGCACGTTGTCAACGAACCAACAAAAGACACAAACCAACTGACACGCAATTACGCACCGGCTTTTCTAAGATTGCTTAAAGCCCCTGCGCCGTGTTGCTACAAAAATAACGGGTCACTCCGTATTTCCTAGACATCGAAGCGCCTTTCGAAGAACCAGCTCATTAGGAAGTTCTCGACTCACACCTTCCTAATGAAGTGGGGCTGTGAATGACTCTCGCAGGGTAAGCCAGTGCTGCCAGTCAAAGAAAAAAGCATCAAAAAGAGGGATTAAAAAAACATCTTCCCCCGTCAACTCACAAGAGCGGGTGGGAAACCTTGCCCCACATATTCGGCCATTGCGCGCCGTTGAACGGGTGAACGGGTCATAACGACGAGCACGTGAGCTTTTCCTTTCTCTGAACTACACCAAGGCTGAGTGAGCAGTACGCCGCCAATGCAGATTCTACGATTAAGTCCGAAGTCTTACACGCGGTGAGTCGCCGCCGGAAAAGAGCTTACGCAAGAGGCCTCACTGTTTTTTTTTTTATTTCTCAGCAGGCCCAAAGCAAAACAATCCGCAGGAAAGATTACTTAACCAACTGGCGACCAGCAAAGAACTTCAGGCCGAAAGTGAACCTTGCCAACGTATAACACAGGAAACAAGACAAAGACGCAGCCCTTTCTGACTTTCTATGGAGTGCACGCAGTCGTTTTATAAATGGGTACCGCGGCAACAAAACAAGCATGATGGGATGATCAGTATGATTCATGCACAGTACTGCGTTAGCTTTAGTTTCCCTCCGTTCTGCCTCTCTTGCACGTGACCGTGTAGTTCGGTATAATGAGACTGGCACAAATTCAAGATTTCAAGCGAAAATTTGTCCAAAGTCATCGCCGAACGGAGCTGCCTTTGCTCGTCCGTTTCGGCTGCACGCCTTCGCCGCATAATCCCGGCATTCTCCTTCCAGTGACCTTGTACAGAATCATTCGTACGACTCTCAGGGGCGCCAAATCTCTCGTATCTTTTAAATGGATAGCGCATAGAATACAAACGCAGCCAAGTATTGCAGCAATCGAAATGGTGACTCGGTCCGAATTTGGACGGAGTGAAGTGTACCTGTGGACGGCTTAGCTGCCCCAGTTCGAACTGTGTGAAGGTTCGGTTTCGCCTGCTCCTCTTGCCCGCTACAGGAGTTGCAGTTGCGGAACGACCGCGGCCCTTAAAAGCAAGCAAGCAAGCAAACGCCCGCATACAAATACCTCGCGCTTGAAAAACAGCTCAATCCTCGGAACTCTGTTCTAGCGTGGATGACTGCCTTCACTTAAGAGGAGCTCGTGGAAACTACCCCCACAGGGTATTTGAGATTTTTTCTTTTGATGCAAAACTGTTCACGCAGAACATAAGCCATAGGCAGTTTCTCTGTAAAAATAAACTAGGGAAGCTTGCATTAGGTCGCGCAAGGCTTGAGCCATGCCGAAGCTGCAGGGTTTCTTTCTACCTAAGCAGTGAATGACACATCACCACGCATTTGGAGAAGTTTGAAATTGTTTATTTACACGTTCCGTCGTCCCTTTGCACTGTGCTGATGGTAGTCACTGGCCTTACTCGGTGCCTTCGGCCTCTTCCCAACATTGTCCGCGGTTGCACATGCTGGGTCGGATCGCCGTCGACGCTGTCGTTCTCATTTAGCAGCTGGGCTCACCGCTCGTTCTTCCTCGCGCGTGCGTAGTTTCCGCGACCACCCTATATCCACAACTGGCGCAGCCGCAGTATTTCTTTCTACGTGAGCAGTGAAGGACACATCACCACTTCGTGAGCCGGGGACGCTGGGTGTTCGCCGCGAGGCACGCGCTCACGACCGCTCGGCATTTTTTAGTATTTAACTTAAAACGTTACGGCCGGCTACAACAGTTCCGTTGTTAAAATATGCGTGGTTGATCATTTGACAAATACCTGGAAATGAAAAGAACGTAGAGACCAAGGGTAACCAATGTGGGCAGTGTTTACTGCGCTAGAGCCTGCCTGGGGCCGAATTCTGTAAAACAGCGGTGTAATTTTGAAATGATGGAGTATTTGTGTGAAAATGCGTGTTCCCCTTCGTTCGGGATTCCTGTGAGCACGCCAAAGCTGAACGAAAATACAGAACGCAGCTTCTCATGAAGGGTAAAGTGGCGACTTGTAGAGGCGTGACGTTTTAGTCCAATGCCGGAGCAAGACGAATTTTTCTTCCACTGCGAAGTTTCTAAAAAAGCTTTGCAGTTTTAACACGGAAGTGTTTTATGCCGGAGTGCACAAAACTCACAAACTTCACAGCCGTCACGGAAATTATCACAAGAAAAAGTTCAATTGGCGCTGCGGCGCTAGGATTCGTACAGACGTTCAGTCTGGCCGCAACGGCAGATGTGACACACCCTGCCAACTGAGCCATGAAGTCATGCCCGGATGGCTGTACGAACGCGCCTTATGTCTTTCGCTTTAACCTCTCCATTCAGCTGGTGCTGCCGTCTATGAGAGGTGAAGTTAATTAGTGTGTAATAACGCTAATGAGCGCCGATAGTTGGCGCCTCGATAGGGCAGCGTATAGCAGCTGAAGCTGCAGGCTGTGTTAATCCGCCCACCGCCTATGTAGAATCCCGCTCAGCTTGTGGAACGCCCGTGCCGGGTTCCACAAGCTGAGCTCATAGCAACGCAAGCGTCTTTCGTTCACGCCACGGAGCAGGACCAATGGGGTCGACCTTTGAAGAAGCGACCCGCTAGCAGGACGTCGCTCGCCAAGCACACCCACAAGACTGCTGCCGACCCGCCAACCATGCCCCTTTCACTCTAGCGGACCGTGACTTCACCAAACGGTTCGCTGACAACCCGTTCGGTTTCGTTCGCACGGTTTGCGAAAGCCTGAGGTTTAAATCGGATTTACGAAATGCTCCGGTGCGTGTAATCCAGCGTCTCATGTTGATGCGTTTAACGGTGCCATACCGACGAAATATAATAACGATGTGCAAGTTCATATCGATGCACAATAAACATTCAAATGCTCCTGCCAAGGCACATTTCACTTTCGTGTTTGACCGATTCCTATGAAAGAGGGATCAACCTTTCTTTTTCTGCATTTCAGGTGAATGATAGCTTTTCACTCAGATATTCGGGAGAGAGGAAAGGAGCAGCTGTATAGCTGCATTTCAGGTGAATGACAATTCGGGAGAGAGGAAAGGAGAAAAGGAGCAAGAGAGAGGACGTCAGTTCGCCAACTCAACAACGCAATTCGCCAACCCTCAACTCGCTCAAGCTTTCACGCTAGAAAAATCTGTTGCCCAACCCGAAGAATGCTGCATGGCTTGTTGATCGATTGTAGGGTTGAACGCGCCCAAGCTACACCCGAACTATAAGGCGCGCCGTGGTGAGGAAGTCGGGAATAAGTTTGGCCACCTGGAGATCTTTAATGTTCACCGAAATCTAGAGACACGGGCATTTTCGTCGTTCGCCTCCATCGGAAAAGCAGCCACCACAGCCGTGATCAAACCAGCGTCCTTGGGCTCAGCTTCGCAACGCCTTAGCCACTGAGCCACCGCGGCGGGTTCGTTTATTTCTGTCTACTCGTATATTTGTCTGTCGTGTACGAGTAACCGATTTCCCGCAGAAAGGCGCCAATTTTGCCTTCATTCCCAGAAGGATGGAAGCGGGGGAAGAGGAGTGAGCAGGAAGGGGGATGGGGACAGTGGATGGAAGAGGAAGTGAGTTCAGTTCGTCCCCTCAAATGCGCCACAACTGGAGGATCACCAACAGCCACCCATTAACCGACATTGCAAATGGGTTAATGGTTTTTTTTTTTTTATACAGTGAAATCTCGTTGATACGTTTTTCGCGTGAACCGGAAAATAAAAAGTATTATGGGAAAATCGTAGTATCTAAAAAGGGTACAAACTGGAGGAAATTACACATACTCCGTCAGCAACTCACTTTTATTGAGAAACATTGATGTAGCTGGTCAATTTGTGCGGCACTTTCTTCTTTTCAACGTCCAGGACTAAATTCTTGTGAAACGTAAAGAAAGAAAGCTACCGGTATTTTTCGTTTCGCTGGACACTGTTTTGTGCGAAAATTCGTGTCGTGCCTTCCATAGGTGAAGCCAGCCGCCGGACGCTAGAAAGTCTTCAATGTGCAAGAAGAGCGGGAATATGTCAGCTTTTTCGTGTAGAACTGACTCTTCGACGTTCACTCCTGCCGCTCTAACTTCCTTGAAGCATGTAGGCAGGACGTCTTCCGGTGTGATTATGATACGTTTCGCAACATGGCGCACTGTATCTCCTGACGTAACATCATCATTGGGCGAAGCGCCCGTGCCTGGAAGCGATGTTTTCACAGCAGAACCGGCACTGCCGCGGCCTCAGCTGTTCCGCAACGTACAGATCGTGCCTTGTTGAGATGCGGTTTGAGCTAGTATAGCGAGGAATATGATGATGATGGTTGGATGTTAATGGCGTTAGGCCAACTGGGGCAAAGAGCGCCAAAACAATGATTATATATGAGAGGTGAAACCGTAAACACTGAAATAAGTCAGCAAAAACAAAAGTAAAATCAGAAAACGACAATGAGAATGGCTGGTGTATAGGGCCAGGGAATGATCATGCATGGTATGAAATTACGTCTAAAAATTTAGCTTCTTCTAAATATTTAAAAACTCACTTGATAGAAAATATGGGATCGTCAGACAGGAAAAACGCTGGGTGTAGTGGGACGTGTAGTCTCTATAGTTGGGGGAAGTGTTTGCGTCGTGTTGTGTGAAGTGCTTTGCATTGAATGAGTATGTGAACTACGGATAGGGCTTCTACACACCTGCCACCCAGAGGTCTTGATGACCCCGTGAGGAGATACGAGTGAGTGCCATGTGTGTGCCCTATCCGCAAGCTAGCAAGAGCAACTTCTGTGTATCTGTTGCGTGTGTCAGTGGTGCATGGTCCCAAGCGTGGTTTTATACCGTGTAACTTGTTATCTGTCTGTTCACTCCAGGGTGTTTGCCATCTTTTGCATAGTTGGTGTCTCATGTGTGGCTTCATGTCTGTGTACGGCGCTGTTGCTATGTCCACCGTATTCAAGAGTGTAGCAGCAATGGCCATTCGATCTGAGGTTTCGTTCCCGGTAGTTGCAGAGTGCCCTGGAACCCAACAGAAAGTTATTTCAAGGTTTGATGCATATCCAGACATGATAGCCTTAAAAACATGGTTGATGACAACGTTTTTAGATCGCTTTCCGGATGCAAGTGCACGTACAACGCTAAGAGAGTCCGTGTACACGATGGATTTTTAGATTTAATGTTGGACTATGTTATTTAATACCATTAAAATACCGTATGCTTCCGCTGTGAATATACTTCTACAAAGGTTTATTGTTTTATTGACATGAAAGTAAGGCCCATGTGTAGCATAAGCCACAGCAGTTGCAGTCTTGGACGTGTCACTGTAAAATTCTTCACAACGGTACTTATCCTGCGCAAACAAGAAATGCTGCAGAATCGTAATTCTTGGTGACCTGTTCTTGTTATATTGCATAAAAACATATCACATGACACAGGGTGGAGATGCCATGGCGGAATGGAATGAATGATGGGTGTCTTGTGGATGCCTGAAAACGAGACTGGTAGCTCAGAAGCTTCTTCTCGTACTCTTAGAGGAAACGGCATGGAGATGGATGGATGATTTAAAAAAAGTTGCTGTAAAGATGCATCATTAATGGTCGGAGAAAAAGGATGATTTGTCATAGACATGATTTTTGAGACATATAAAACGTCCATATACCCCCTCTGGTGATCTAGGGACAATTTATTGCATTCTACATACAGACTTTGGACAGGGCTAGTGCGGAAAGCACCACATGTATGGCGTAGCCCTAAATGCAGCACCGGGTCCAGCATTTTTAGTGCCGTTTTTGTTGCACACCCATATACGACACTGCCCTATTTCAAGCGAGATCCCACTAGGGCGCTATAAACACGCAGAAGGAGTTGCTTGTCTGCACCATACGACTGGTGGGAGAGAACTTTAAGAATATTCATAGTTTTTAAGCATTTTGGCTTAAGATGTTTCAAGTGTGGGACAAATGTTAGTTTGCTAATATTACGCCTAAAAACTTCTCCTGGCACAAGTTTTTAGGAGTTTCAATTCCTGCTAAAAAAAGGAATTGAAACCCCATTAAGAGTAATACCTGGGTCCGGGTGGATCCCGCGCTTCCCGGAGAACACAACGCGAGAACGTTTTTTCTGAGTTGAGTTTAAAACCATTCTTGACTGCCCAGCTGGCAAGTTTTTAACACCAAGCTGGACCTGACGTTCACAGATTGACATATTACAAGAGTTAAAAGATATCTGCACGTCGTCTACATACATAGACTAAGAAATGGTAGGTGGAAATGCCGTACCAAGAGTGTTCATTTTAATAATAAACCGAGTGCAGCTCAGAACTCCAGCTTGCGGCACGCCGTTTTCTTGCACATGAATCCTTGACAGTGCATTACCAACTCTTACGCGAAACGTTCTTTCAGACATGTAACTAGCAAGGGTGTTGATCATATGGCCCGAAACACTGAAAGACTTCAGGTCACTGAGAATCCCGTAAGTTAACGCCAAGCGGTGTCACAGGCCTTCTCAAGGTCAGAAAACACCGCTGCGCAAAACTGTTTGTGAATGAAAGCGTCCTTGATATATTATTCAAGGGTGACAAGTTGGTCATTCGTGGATCGCCCCACCCTGAAGCCTGCCTGGCAGCCCTTGAGAAGAAAGTTGTACTCAAGAAAGTACACAAGTCTCCCGTTTATCATCTTCTCGAGGAGCTTGCACAGGCAGCTTGTAAGGGCGATGGGCCGATAGCTAGCGGGAGAGGAAGGGTCCTTTCCCTCCTTCAAAAAGGCTACTACTATGGCCTTCCTCCAAGAGCGTGGAATGTGGCCCGAAAACCATATTTTATTCTATAGATGTAGAAGTGTTTCAAGGGTGTCTCAGTGTAGGTGTTGTATGAAGGTGTATGTAATTTTGTCTGCACCTGGAGCTGAAGGCTTACGTGTGGTCAGAGCGGCCTTCAGCTCATGAATTGTAAAAAGAGAATTGGAGGCAGTGTGGGACGTGTTGCTATCACGCAGGGACTTCTTTTCTGCAGATGTTTTGTGTTGCGTGAAAGTGTTTGTGTTGTGTGCTGAACTGAACACATGCTCGAAGTGTTGTGCAAGCGTGTTATCCTGGTCTTCGAGTGTGTCCCCTGTTGTGCTAACCATGGGCAGGCTGTGTGTCTGTTGTCCTTTGAGCTTACGTATATGCGTCCAGACTTTGAGTGTGTCCGCGTCTGAATTAATGGATGTCAAGAAGGTTTGCCAACTCTCTCATTTTGCCTCACGCCGCACACGTTTTCCAGACTCCTTGGCCCGTTTGAACAACAGGAGGTTACCCGACGTGGGGTACCGACAAAGGATACCCCACGCCTTGTTCTGGGCCTCTCGCGCCCGCCTACAGTCATCATTCCACCACGGCCTCCTCTGGTTGCGCGGGGCACCAGAGGCGGGCGGAATGGACTTTTCGGTGGCGTCGAGGATGCGTGTCGTGAGTACTTGGGAAGCTTCTTCAATGTGTAGGTGTAGTATGGTTGTGTAGTGTAGTTTGGATGCCTCTGTAAATGTATTGCAGTTAGCTCTTCCTTCATTGAACCTGTTCTGGGAAGATGGGCTGCGTGGGCATATATCTATATATGTTAGTAAAATGGGGAAGTGGTCACTGCCATATGGGTCAGTGCCCACACCCCACTCGAGAAGAGGAAAGAGAACTGCGGAGCCAACAGCCAAGTCAAGATTTGAGTGTGTGTTGTGTCCTAAATTAATGTATGTGGGCTTATTTTTGTTAAAGAGGCATGCTCTTGAACATTTAAGGAATTTGTCTATCAGGCGACCTCGGGCATCCGTGCGAGAAGAGCCCCAAAGAGAATTGTGCGCATTAAGGTCGCCTGTTAGGATATATGGTTCGGGCAGCTGGCCAACCAGCGCCTCGAAGTCAGAGCTCGAAAGGGCAAAATCAGGACGAATGTAAAAATGAGCATACCGTTATCAACCTAATAAATATTATTGTGCGAATTGCTGCAGCCTCAAGGACCGTGTTCAAGGTGATAGAGTGGCATGCTAAGGATGTCCGGGCGATTATGGCCACAGCGCCCGAAGAGTGTGTGCAGCCAACCCTATCCGTTCTGAATACCATATAGCTATTTAAGAAATTTGTATGATTGGAATTTAAATGTGTTTCTTGGACACACATTACACTTGGCTGATTTGCATGCAGAATCTCGTACACGTCGTCAAGATTATTCAGAAGGCCTCTGCAGTTCCATTGAACAAGCAGAGGCGGTGCGGGAGCGGCCGCGTGTGCCTCCGTCTCCATCTCCTCCGTGCCCTCGCATGTACTTTGGGCCAGTGGAGAGGAAGCAGTGGATGCAGCGGCATCCCCAACAGACGTGGTTGCCACCACAGCCGCTGCTGGCTCAGCGAGCGGTGCGGGGTCGGGGCGGGCCGCCAGAGGCAACCCGAGAAGGGGCGGGGGCGGGGCCAGGTCCGACTCGCGGTACTGGGTCCCCACCGAAAACAGACTCCTCTACGCCCCCCGGCGAGCTGCATCGGCGTACTTCCCCAGAGGGAAAGAGACGAACCTCTTTCGCGCCTCTGGGAAGGTGAAGGAAGGTGATGTTCTCGTTGAATTCTAAGGCGATGATTTGTTTTTCTTGCGTGAACTTTTCATAACTCCTAGAATACGCAGCGTGCGGTCCCTGGCAGTACGCACAGGGAAGCTCTCGGATGCACAAATGTCGGTAAACTCACATGCGCAAAATGTGCAGCACATGGTCACTTGATCATGTGCTGCACATTTTGCCCATGTGAGTTTACCACAGCAAGAGGATGGGCCGTGCCCAAACCCATGACGCTTGAAGGAGCGGCGTGGATTTGGCACGTAGGGTCGGATTGGGCATGTTATGAAACCTGCATTGACCGACTCAGGAAGTGTTGAGCGGTCAAACGTCAAGATTATGTGCTTGGTTGGAATTATTTGATCATTTCGGCGGATTGTGATTCGCCTCACTGCTGTCATGCCCTGATCTCGGAGGCCCTCGAGTAGATCTGCTTCAGTCTCACTTATTAGAACCCGATCAGAGATCACGCCCTGGCAGCAGTTGAGGCTGCGATGGGGCGTGATCTTGATGTCAACATCGACCATGCGCGTTTGCTTGAGGAGGTTGGAGGATTGTTATTTGTTTTCTACTTCAATCAAAAC
>NW_027526335.1:29308478-29449550 GCF_048455015.1 Haemaphysalis longicornis | reverse complement strand
TGACCACCAGCAGTCCACAACGCACACCGGCGGCGGCCTGGCCGCGAGACCGAAGAACTAGCCACCCGTGACGGCGCGAGGACGCTCATCAATCACCACAATGGTTTGCAAGCGAGATGCAGACGGAGATAGAAAAGCAGTCGTTACAAAGTGCTTCTTCGAAGAGAAGCAAGCTGCAACCGCTCCTTATTGAAAATCAGCCTGCGGAGAAGACACTCGGAACGCCGCAATGCTCGCTCGAAGCGGACAGTCGTGCTAAACAATTAGCAGCTTCAGCGGGGAGTTTTTCCAGCCACCACGCTCCGACACACACTCGACCACCACAATAATCGACACGGCCCGCTGGCCGAGCACCTGTCCCGGTGTGTGCAGGAAAGCGTCCACCGCGGCGTACGTGCTAAATTAAGAACCGAGCGTCCAAATCAAAGCGACCGCGCTGGTCATTGAAAGGCCGCGGAGGCCGTCGAGTGTGCGGCGGCACTATTTGCGGACAATGGGCTTCACCGCATGGCCCGAACGTTAGGAGAGGAAGGGGCCAAGAGCTGTCGGGCAGGAAGGGTGCTTCAGACGCCACTTTGTGCGGCAGCCACCTTTCATTCTTGCCCGGCTCCAATTACAACCAAAACGGCGCTGTTCAACAGCATTCGCACGTACGGGACGACAAGGCCAACGAAGCGAGCTCATCAGTGCGAGTGGAGCAGCGCCGGCCGACCGAGTGCGCGCTAATTGCCCGGTGACCTGAGAGGGCATGCCGCGATTTCTCGGGTATACACCCCGCACAGCGTTGACGCGAATGTCGGGATGGCGGGAGCGGGGGAAGAACACGGGAAAGAGTTAGCCGATATATAAAAAAAAAACGGTGTTGTGCGCGCGACAGAGGCGAATTTCATTAAGTCTTTTTGAACATCTACTCACAGAGTAATCATTGATGTAGAGGCTTTGGAGCACGGAAAGGTATTTTCCTCCTGCACTGTGCTTACAGTATAATTTTTTTTGCAATGTAAACATATGCTGCCCATGTACTGTGCCGATGGGGTGCTGCGTCCCTCTCAGGTTTTCACACGAAAGTGTTTTATTCCGAGATTCACGAATATTTCACTTACGTCATATCCGTCACGGAAGTTACGCCAGTGCAACGAAGCAAGTGGCCTGTAAAGAATGCACCCCCGTACACAGGGTCTTCTTGCGGGGAAGCAACCTTTAGTACTAAAGTACGTTATACTTAGGGTTGTTCTTTTTCGGGTTTTATTTTTATCACGAAAGTGTTCTATGCCGGCATACACCAAGATTTCACTGACGTCGTATCCGTCACGGAAATGACGCCAGTACACCTTTGCCGAAGCGACCCGCGAGCAGGACTTCACTCACCAAGCACACCCACAAGACAGCCGCTGATCCGCAAACCATGCTCAGCTGCATATTTCCCTGTACATTTCACTTTCGTGTTTTATCGATTTCAATGACAGAGGAATCAATCACGGTTTTTTGTAGAAGACGCAGCGCAGCCTTCATCGCACTCCTATGAAAAAAAAATACTCGATTTTTGAAAAATTCCGTACATTTATGGCATCTTTCGTGGGTGCTACAGTGTTATACTTCTGCGCAGAATTCGCACAACCTGAAAGGCAAAACTGGGTAAAATGGGCGTACTGATATGGCTGCTCACACCAGACCACGCATGCAAGTCACGCTTTCTGCTGGGTGCTTGGTGGCAGCAGCAGGACAAGCAGTGTAAGTACGTTCCCCCGGTTCTTTTCTCCGAGCGTTAAGGACGAGAGAGGCGTATTCCCTCGGACAAAGGGAACAAACCGACGAGACAAGGCGGTTCATTAGGCGAAGTCAGGTGGTCGCCGCTGACTTGGACAGCCTGCTTGTGCCACTCGACTGCTCGGTCGCCCCTTCCAAGCGGAGAATAAACCAGCTGTGGCCGACACTAGATGGCGCCCTTTTCCCATCACCTGCAGCCCGGCGTTCATTGTATTTGTTTTATCGGAACACATGGCTCGTACGCAATGCCCACTCGTAGATTACACACGTGTGCGTCGAGTCCTAACCACCTAGCGCCGAAGCGGAGACAAAAAAAATTCACGCATCTCCACGAAGTGAATCATGACGAGTGGGTGAAGCACTGGGGATCGTTCTTGCCGTAAATCACCCGTGAGAGTGCTTACTGCTGCTAAAACGATTTCCAATCGAATCCAATCCATTTCAATTCAATGCAATCCAACCGAGTCTAATGCTCCTGACGCATGCGCAGCAAGTCTCTCTCTCTATCTCTCTCTCTCTCTCTCTCTCTCTCTCTCTCTCTCTCTCTCTCTCTCTCTCTCTCTCTCTCTCTCTCTCTCTCTCTCTCTAACCTTTTGTGACCCTGTTAGTTTGTTCTTGTTAACCTTTTGTGAACCATTTGTGCACACATGTTTCGATTTTTCGATTTACACGGTGCTGTGCGTCTCTCTCTCTCTCTCTATCTCTCTCTCTCTCTGGCGGACTGGGAAGAACAGCAGAGGGTTTACGCTGGAAGGTGCTGTAGTTTTACTCCTGCCTACCGCCCTAGTGTTGCCGGTAAGACGCTCTTTTAAGCTCAACTGCTGCGAATAAAGAGAAAGCCGGCACAAAAACAAAACCAAGGAAAAGCCCGTTTGGACCCAACGACACGCTTATAGGACGAGGATCGAAGCGCAAAAGCATCGTTAGTCGCGAGGAAGAGGAGGCTGGCACCACAGCCGATAACGGTCCTCCTCCCGACGGGCCGGCGCGCACAGGTGCGATTGAGACACCGCAGGAACAGCGTTTTCGTTAAAAAGGAAACCTCTTTTCAGGCGTTCTTTTCCGTTTTCGTAGACCCCGCTACCTCGCAGTTTAGGCGGACGCTGCAAACAGAAGCGTGTCAGGGACACCTTCGCCGTATGAGCACTAACCGGGGATCTTTGTTCGTGGCTTGGCAAAAAGATGCGGCCGCGCCTAATGGCAGGGTGCCGCTTCCGAGAGCATCAGGTAAATCAAGAACAGAAGCGGGAAACCGTCGACTAACTGTGCCGCTGAAGAGCAAATAACGTATAGAGTGGCTGTTTGACGCACGAAATAACGACCAAACAAACAAGAAACTCCATAGCGTTGATGTGCGTGGCTACATGGGACAGTAATGGCCATCGACAGCTCCGCTGACGTATTCGGAGACGTGGCGCAACTCACGCAGAAACGTGCTAATAAAACAAAAGCACGCTTTAAAACCTTCCGGCGTTTTATCCGCAGGGCATCGCGTCTCCTTGGGCAGTTCTTCAATCGGTGCCCCACGGGCTGCGCCGTAGAAGCGCGCAACATCACGCCGCATCAGTCATGGCGCAGCGCACTCAAACGACGAATGTTGGACGAACAGGTAACAGAAAGTAACGAGGCAAGCTACAAACAGAAAAGAAGCGGCCAAGATCACACTTTCTTGAAGACATCGAAGGCCTAGAACAGGGACCGAAAATTTTCAAGATTATGCTAGGACCATGGACTTGTCCCTCGAAGCAGCGCCAAGCTCTTAAAAGTTTGTTCTTCTATTTGTATGACATTGGCTTAACTTCAGACTTTTAAATTCTGTGGCCAAGCAAAAAAAAAAAAAAAAAGAATATGTGTTATTCTGGTTTCACACGTCAAGTCCACGCCAGTTTACTTTTTTTTCTGACCAGCTCCTTCTAGCGCCTTTTCTTTTTTCGTCCGCAATCTTGAGTAGATAAGCACGCGGGCGAATGTAAACTACGGCAAACCTATCTGCTTTTTTTTAATAAAAAGCTTTCCTTTCGTTTCAAACCAACATTTATGGTAGGCTTGGACTGCGCAAAAGCTATGTTGGGGTTTGCCTATGTGTGAACAAAATGCATACCATGCTTTAAGTAATGCGGTCATGGTTTACCGTGTCACCTCGTCTTACTCCCTTTCTGATATAAAACTTTAGGTTATTCTTGTGCTCATAAAGCTTACTTCACAAAAGTTAATCAAGAAGTCACGGAGATCCCGCATAAGGCATTAACACACAAGCGAATATGACAGTCCGCTCATCCACAGCTCTGCATGCCTTGATTCTGCGTAGAGGTTGGTTACTAAGCCGTCTCTTGATAATCCTCTATCAAATACGGCTTCTTTTGCACTTTACACTCCCGTTCTTGCGAAAACTGCAGGGCATATTTCGAAATCCGCCAGGCCAAAAGAGTTTCGCTGACGACACGCTACGACAGCACCGTTAACCCAGTAGTGTTTCGCGATCTTCTTCAATGTCGCCATGCGAGCTGTCACCGGCGACACCTGCTCTCCAGCTTTCTTTCAATTCAGAGGCAAATGCGCTCATTAAGAGAGCTCGCCTGCTGCTGTACGGCGTGACAGGCAGGCAGATCGGACGTCGTTCACTGCGCAGCGCGTAGAAAGACAAGACGGGAAGCCGTACAGCGGCAGGGTGTTGTAAAGGAGGCACTCTTGGCGCGTCAAGATTGCAAAGCTGGAACAAGGCCGGTGGCTTTTTGTTATTGCGCTCGCGACCTACCTTTCATCATCTCTCCTTTTCTGCGAAGACTCGCGAGACTTGGAACGCCTACTAACAAAAAGAAAAGAAAAAAACGAGCTGCTGGCGCCATGCTGACGACGTGGCAGAGGGCGCAAGCGGGTCAGACGCTACAAGTTGGACGCGGCGTGTGCTGAGGGTCTCCCCAGCCTCGCAGGAGACAAGAGGCAGACAGACCGATGGATGGACAGCCGAGAATGGACCTCCCGCTCCCTTTCCCCCGCGCGTCATGGCTGGTGACCTCGCGCGGGGGGTGCCGCTGTTTCAGACGACCCGCTGTCGGCGACGGGTCACATCCGATACGCTTGTTCTGCCTGCGCAGGGAGAAGGGACACCCGCCACTGGGCTGTCTGCTGTACGCGGGGCTCCGCAGGCGGAAATACACCTCGTGGCATGAAGGCTTTGCACTTCTCTCCATCACCGAGACGGGTGTTTATAACAAGGTAGCCTGGGAACCATGGAAATTAAACATCTACTTAGAAACAGTTGCAGAAAAGGGAACAGCGCCTTGTCTTATTTGGTACGCTGCTATTAACATTCCCCGATACATTTCTGCTATGTCACTTGTCCCTCCATTCTACTTAGTAGGCGTAGCCTGTGGCAAAAACATGTGTTTCTTGTCGGTTCTGCACTGTTATCTCGGAATGGGATATCTTCCAGAGCTTATCAATCTACTGATAATTTTTGAGGTATAGGGCTTGCTGGAAACCCTACATTATGCATGAATTCAGCCTTGTATTTCGATATTTTTGTATGTATGTATGTATGTATGTATGTATGTATGTATGTATGTATGTATGTATGTATGTATGTATGTATGTATGTATGTATGTATGTATGTATGTATGTATGTGTATGTATGTATGTATGTATGTATGCATGTGTGTATGTATGTATGTATGTATGTATGTATGTATGTATGTATGTATGTATGTATGTATGTATGTATGTATGTATGTATGTATTTATGTATGCATGTATGCATGCATGTATGTATGCATGTATGCATGTATGTATGCATGTATGCATGTATGCATGTATGTATGTATGTATGTATGTATGTATGTATGTATGCATCGGATGCATGTATGTGTGCACGCATGGACAAATGAAATGCAAGCACGAAAATATGAACGCGAACACGCAAAAATGAAAAATACGGTTCTTGAAGGTAAAATAATGGCGCACTATTGATACATTTATAAAGCCGCATTCCCCAACTTTTTCACAGTAACTGAGCCAGGTGTCAATTTGACTTGCATGGAGAGCAATCGCGCGGTCAGTGTGTTTTGATTCATATTTTCGTGTCAGTGTATCATTTGTACAAGACTGTATGTATGTGTGTATTTGTGTCTGTGGGTGCACATCTCCCGTTGTCACGGCTCTTATTCCCAAGAACTTCAGGCGACAAAGTGTGTCCGGTATCCCCGAGAGGAGGCGCTAACTCAAGAGGAAGCGTTCGCAGCAACTTGTTTCCGCGCTCCGCCATCCTTGCGCCGCCCGGGCAAGCATCCATCGTGCGGCATAGCATTTCACGCGCTAACGCACACCCAAATCGAATGCGTCCCTCGGGCCATTGACTAAGAAGCGGACCGAATGCGTCTTCATCAGGAAGTCAGAGTCGAGGGCCAGTGTACTGCGGAAGCGAGCGACCCGCCGACGCAAAGCGACTTTCTTACTTCGGACCACTACCTCGGCACAATGGCGAGGCAGCGGGTCCCCAGCGGCTCGCATTCCAAACTAAGCAAGCTGCACAGATCCATCAGCCGCCCGGCTCGCGACTCATGGCGGGGCGGCATAGGACCATTTCATTAGTTGGCCGCGCCTCCTGTTCTAGAGGCGTCCGCGCGCAGTCCAGTCATGAGGGAGGTCTGAGCGAGGCCGTTATCTACGAGCTAAGCGGCCGTAACGTCTCCAGCCAGTTTGCAGCCCCTTATTTCCCAACTACGAGCTTGAGCGGAGACACGAGACGCAATGGAAGAAATTGCTGGCTGTGGCTGCTGCCTGTTGTTTCGCGCAACGAAGTGAGATACGAGTGCTCGGTTCTTGCACGCAGTCGTTAGCGCGAAGTCGTCCAAAGGTCGCTTTGCTCGCGGCCTTTCACACGTGATGACCGCTAGCGCTATTTGTTGCGACTCCCTCTGAATGTTTCTCAGCGAAACCTGTTCTTCGAGTTTAGCATTCCAGGCCTATCCCAATCAGACGACATTGACATAGCGGTGCTCTAAAGGGGTGCTGTCATGGTTTTTGCTACAAACCTACATGCATGCAACTGCTATCTGATACTCGCGGTATATCCAATACTCGGACAAACGTCAGTAGAACATTGTACAACCAAGAATTCCGATCTGGCTTTATTCCTCCTCACTTTTATTTTATACCTGTATTTCTGCACGTACAGGCGTAAGTCACCTATTCGGTTCCAGCTATATATTTTCGGCCGCCCACATTTCAAGTCCAGTTCATCTGTCGATTCGCGGCGTGCAAACATCATGAGGCGGTATTGTAAAGGGCGCAATGCTCCAGATGTTCTTCGGTTGATCGCCCACTCGATAAGGAGCCTGCGACTTCACTGCTTCTATGTATTATTACAGAGGCCTCAGCTTCCTGCTCGCATGTTGCGAGCGTTTGATCAGCGTCTCTTGCTACTCAGGGTACACCTGTGCAGATGTGCATTTTGTACAGTCAAGATACGGTGAAGCAATGTTTACTCATCCCTGCCCGCGTTTCCGGCGTTTCGGTCCGAAGGCCGGTCGGTTAGTTGTGACAGACACTGAGATGCCACCACCATTCCCCATTCAAATCTTGGTTATCTAAAAAAAAATTCAGCGGCCATTGCACTTTGCGAAGGTGGTTGGCACGAGGGTAACCCAGTCTAACTGCATTTCGATCAGGAGGAGAAGGAGGAACAAACGTTTATTTCGCATGTTTACAGCAGGTGGGCGGCCGCCTTAGTCCTGGTAGCCGCGTACTGTCGCTGTTCGGATGGCCCGCCGGATCAGGCTTTGCTGGTCCGGCAGGTCCGAGCTGGTCAGCGGGCATTCCCACTGCTCGGGAGTAGGAGAGGGGTTGGGGAGGACTGGTGGGGGCAGGAGAATACTAGGCGGGGGGGTTGGGTCTGGGGTGTGGCAGTCAGGACAGTTATAGGTGAAACGGCCGGTTGGGATATGAGACAGGATGGTGCCATTGTAGAATGTATTTCTTTGGAGACGTCGCCAGAGGCAGGATTCTTCTTTTGTGAGTGCAGGGTGTGGGGTAGGGTAGTCTCGGCGGGTGTGGCGATAGTGCGCTAAGATATCGAAGTAGGTTGCTGGTAGTGGGTCTAGCGTGTCAGTCAGGGTGTCCAAGTCGCCCGGCCTCGTCGGGAGTGCCCGGTAGTTGAGTTCGCGGGCCGCAGCGTGGGTTGCTTCGTTCCCGGGGAGGGAGGCGTGACCCGGGGTCCAGGCGATGGTTACGTTAGGAGGTGATACTACGGCTTGTAGAAGCTTGAGGGCAGGTAGAGGAGTTCTTCCACGGAGGTATCTTCGACAGGCTTGCTGCGAGTCGGTGATAATCGTAAGGTAGTCGCACGTTGCTGTATGCATTGCTAGGGCTATTGCTGTAGCTTCCGCTGAAGATGGGGATAGGTGGCAGAAAGTGGCCGCAGTGTATATGTGGCCGTTGGTGTCGGTGACCGCTAGGGTTGAGTGGGAAGGCGAGTGAGGGATATTGATGTAGCGGGTGTCGTTGCCCGATGAATACTTCTTATGTAGGTAACGAACACGAGCGTTGCGACATCCTTTGTTGTATTCGGGATGCATATGTCGTAGGATTGGGGTGACTGATGGTGGCCTGTATATTAGGTGGTATCGGCTGTAGGGCTTCATGCGGTTCTGGTGTAGGACGGCCTAAATTCTGGAGGACTGTGCGGCCTGTGGGGGTGAGCATAAAGCGAGAGAGTTCGCTGGTTCTTTGGGCTTCTATAAGTTCGGAGAGCGAATTATGTAGGCCAAGTTGATGGAGCTTGTGGGTGGAAGTGAAAGCCGGTAGTCCCAGGGCTATCTTGTAGGCTCGACGGATGAGAGCCTCGAATTTGGAGTGTTCTTGGGGTCGGAGTTGGACATAGGGAGTGCCATATGTAAGCCTGCTGAGCAGTAATGCTTGCACAAGTTGACACGTGTCTTGTTCTTTAGGACCGTGTTTGTGCATGCATATACGGCGGATAAGGGGGGCGATTTGCGATATAGTGGAGTGTAGTTGGGGTAGCAGTGCTGTTCCAGATCCATCTGCGTGGAAGCGTACTCCAGAATTCGCAATGTCTTCCCTTGCGGGACACGTTCCTGGTGACTCATGACCTGAGGTTCCGGTGCCGGGCCGGGGGGTCTTTCACGGGTACGTGCATGAAGGACTAGAAGGGCTGATTTTGAGTGGCGACAGGTGAGACCACGTGGTGCGAGGTAGTTGAGGACGGTGTCCACCCCTTGTTGTAAAGCGGATTGTTAGGCGCCGGATGATCCTTTGGTGATCCAGAAGGTAAGATCATCCGCGTAGAAAGCATGGTGAAGGTTAGGGGTTCCGGAAAGCTGCTTAGGCAAATCTAAAAGGGCGATATTGAACAATAAGGGGAGATAATATAACCTTGTGGGGTTCCCTTGGGGCTGTGGAGAACGTTGGGGAGATCAATGATCCGAGTAGGATTGTGGCAGTTCGGTCGGCTAAAAATGCCCGTACATAGTGGAAGGTGCGTTGACCACAGCGTATGGTGTTCAGCCCATTGAGGATGGCTTCATGGGTGACGTTGTCAAAGGCACCACGTACATCTAAAGCTAGGATTGCGCTGGGATGAATTTTGCTGAGGTTGTCTATGACCTGTTCTTTTAGTTGAAGGAGAACGTCTTATGTGGAAAGGTGGTACGTAAGCCAAATATAGTGTGCGGAAAAAAGGTCATTATTTTCCAGATGGGCAGTGAGTCTTGCGTATACCATATGTTCGAGCAGCTTTCCGAGACAAGATGTGAGGGATAAGGGACGTAGGTTAGTGGGTGCAATCGGCTTATTTGGTTTAGAGTAATGTCGGCGTGGCGCCATTGAGGAGGGAGCGTGCCCGCTTGCCAGTGGTGGTTAAAGAATCCAGTATAGATTCTTGGGCCTCGTCGTCGAGATTTCGAAGGAGCTTGTTGGTGATGTGATCGCGGCCAGGAGTCGTATTTCTAGTAAGTTTGCTAAACGCCTGGTGTAGTTCCTCGGTGGTGAAGGGGTTGTCAAGTGCGGCGTTAGTGGGACCTGAATATAGGACAGTAGTGGGCATGCGGTAGGTTGTCGGATGCCCAAAGAGGTGGTCACGGAAAGAGTGGACGAGTTCTAAGGGGGAGGGGGGGGGGGGGGGTAGATCGCTGTTTCGGATGAGGCGATTAATTTGGTGGGTGGTGGTGGTGCGTGTAGGCTTGTCTCCAATAAGCTCGCGAAGGATGTCCCAGGTCCGCTTCGGGCTGAAGGTGCCCTTTAATTGGTCGCAGAAGGAGTACCAATTTTGTGCTGTGAGCGTGTGTGCATACTGCACAGCCTGCAGGGTAATGTTCGCGATGCGTTTTTTTGAGGGTTCAATTGTGTTTTTGTTTCTGCCACCATTTCACCAGGCCCCTGCGGGCTTCCCATATATGCAGCAGATGGGTGTCAGCTTCCGGGTGTTTATCGGTGAGTTGCACCGTTTTTGTGGGTTTCTCGAACAGGGCTTCCAGGGCTGCTGTCCAATCTTCAAGGCTGTCTGTGATGGAGGAAGTGTGGTTGGGTCCTTGCGGTATTCGGGCCAATTTCTGATCCTAGCCTTTCCCAATGAGCGCGTAGTGGATCTGAAGTTAGTCGTTATCTTGATGATATATGATCACTGCCCAGTTTTTTTTGGGTTTGTTGCCATTCCAGGCCGATGACGTTGTTGGCAAACGTGATGTCAGGAGAGGTATCACGGGAAACGCTCGTTCCCAGCCTGATGGGGGTGGTGAGGTTGTTGTATAGAGTGAGGGCATGGTGCTGGGTACCGTGGAGAAGGGCGGTGCCTTTCTTAGATGCTTGTGCGTAGCCCCAACAGTGATATAAAGCGTTGAAATCACCGAGTATGGTGAAGGGACTATGGGATGCTTGTTTGTAAGCGTCGTGTATCAAGGCTTCAATCGCGTAAAGTGAGGTAGGCGGAGGACTGCAAACATTGAGGATATATGCACTTGGGTGAGAGAGTCGATCAGGAAGAACCTGTATAAAAGTGTGTGCGATGGGGGATGCGAGGTTATGTTCTTGCGCGGTAAGGTGTTGTTCCACTAACGTTGCAGTGCGGTGCAGGGGGTCGTGTGTGTAAGTAGCATATCCTCGAAGAGATGGGTTGGGGGCGTCAGCCTCTCTTAGGTCGATGACCTGAGGAGGACTTGGGGAAATGTATAGGGCTAGCTGATTTTTCGTGTTTTTGAATGACCGGCAGTTCCATTGGTAGATTGTGAAATCCTGGAAATCAATTCCCATCGTTATAGACAGGGGGTGGGGAGGACTCTCGCTGATGGAATTTGGCTTTCTTCATTTGCGGTTGGGGAGCAAGGGCAATTTCGTCCATTTCTTCAAGTTGCGCGACTCGATTGTTGATCGATTCAATGAGGGGTTGCAGGGGCTCTAGGGTGGATGCTAGTTTTGCTTGGAAGGCTTCGAGGGTTTGGGTGATGCGCTGGTCAATAATGAGAATGAGGTGTTCTGAGTCCTTTTCTACCATGACGTCTATAGGTGGTTCAGGGGGAGTGCAGGAGGCGAGGCCGCGGACTGTGGCTTCTGCGGCGTCAAGGCGTTGGCTGAGCTGCGTGCCGTGTTGCTGCAGTTTTTGTAGCGTTTGCTGGAGGTAAGAGGACGGGGTGATTTCGGGAGCGGTGGAGATAGGGAAGGTGTTAGTGGAGGGAAGGGATGTAGGGGGGGGGGGGTATGCAGTTTTAGTGGTCGACAGGGGTGGGAAGGTGTGAGCAGTGGGAGGCTGCGCAACAATGGCTCACCAGCTCACCTTGTTTTGGTGCATATCTGGATGGGCAGTCTTCATGGTTCGGAGTGGGCATGGGCAGGACTCGTTTCGGACACTCCTTGCTGGCGGTAAGGTGGGGTTGCTGGCACAATTGGCACATAGGTTTACAGTCATGCTGGTGGGAGGCGTTGGCGGCGTGACAGCGGGCACACATGGGTGAGTCCGGGTGGGGGCCGATGTCTTCGCGGTGACCGACCTCGCCGCAGAGTTGACAAACCTGGGCGACGCGGTGGTAGGGTCGGCAGCGATGGAGAACGTAACCCACTCGGACCTAGTAGGGGACCCGGATGCCATTGAATGTCAGAAGGGCATACATATGTGGTGCGTCCCATGAGCCGAGCGTGGAGGAGGAGTGGGCGGTTGGCTTCTAGAAGTTCTTGCAGGGATTCCTGGGCTCTGTCACCTTCCAGACCGTGGATCACACCACGTCAGGCGTTGGGTGGTGGCTTCATGTACGGGGCAACCTCGTAGTCTTGTCGCGGTGGCGTCGCCATCTCTATGACGTCTCTTGCGCTTAACGTCGAAGGCCTGTCCTTCCTCCCACGCCACCGGATCGGCGCGGTGTGGACGCTTGCACTCGGCGTCGCGATCCCGTTCTGCTTTCCGAGACGCACGAACGGCCAAACGGCAGTAATGAAATTCGGCTGAACGGTGGCGGTCTCGTTCCCTCACCGCCGCGTCGGCGACAGTCGCATTCCCGCCACCAGTGATCTTTCGTGCGGGGAATTTTCCCTTTTTCGGGGAATTTCCGGCTGCACTTTATGGCCGAGAGGGGAAAGCGGATTCTTTAATAGATACATGGAATTTTAGGAGTTGTGGAGTGAAAATGAAAAAATAATTTCAGTAAACCGGAACTTGCCTCGTTTATTTTTTTTCTTTGCTGTTTTTTAAGCTCTTGTAACACTTCTCGGAATTATGTTCAAATATCCCCAGTCATGTTCCCACAAGGCAAAAGCCTGCTTCCCCTCAGGTTCATAAAACAGTATAGAGCATCGAGGAAAGAGTACTCAGCGTGAAGCGGCGGCGGCTGAAGGGCTGTAGCCTGTTCGCATGTTTTCCTGCCCAATATACGAAAAAAAGTATTTTGGGTGCTCCTTAGTCCGCGTGCTGTTAACAAGACATGGCACCAGCAGTCACGGCGCTGAGCTAAAATTACCTCAATTACCCAACAATGTCTCTTTCTTTTTCATACGGGCAGTTTTAACTTAGAGCTTTAGCATGCCAAGTAAGCATGCTGTTTGGTACAAAACGTGAAATGCACAGGGAAGTGCTGCTGGGCAGCGTTGCCAGATTGGAAATAGGCTTCAACACAATCCCCAGGTAAAAATATCGCCAGATTTTACCAGCACTAGAATACAATCGCTATTACGCATTTTTGGCTCCTGCAATTGTTATGTGCATGGAATTCTCAAAAACTAAGCCTTTTCAGATGGTGTTTTGGTTGCTTTGTGCTATTCATTCATCCTACGGAGGGGGTGTGGCTTGATCACCTTTAAAAAAATTACGGAGAGGTTTACTTGATTAAATCTAATTGAATTATAAAAATAGCTTGGAAGGAAGCAGAATAACATATATTTCTTCATATCCGTTGCAGAGCTTGTTTAGAGAACACTTACTCAATTTTATATGGGCACGCTCGCAGAGCAAGTTACCGCGCATGCAGTGCATTAGGCACTGCGCTTTGTCACCTATATTCAAACACAAAACCTGGTACAACGTATATGTTTCTCAAGTTAATGTGTGAGCTGTTAACAGTTTACACTTTATTGTGTCATCAACATGACATACAAAGCTTACGTAGCTGTCACAATTTAGAGAAGATACGCTAATGGATACATGTCCTCCATGAAGAATCTCTAAGGACGTTGTTCACTGTGCTTTGTTGGAAATGCAAAATGTCTCATTTGACTTTTCGTTATTTTCAAGCAGTGGGTTTTCAAGTTTTGGGTTTTCAAACTTGAACTTGGGTTTCAAGTTCAAGTGGGTTTTGGGTTTTCAAGAAAACCCAAAATACGTATCGAGCATATTAGAACACGCCTGCAGTTTATCTATTGGAGCGGCTCTTGGGGTTTCGGGGAGAGGAAAAAGCTTTCATTCAGGACACGAAACCGTGGTTCGAAGCTGTAACACCGTTTTTCACCAGTTTTCACCGGATATTGTCTAGTGTACCTGTACCGGCGCCTCAACACCAGTAGCCGCCAAGTTTCACCATTAGCTCACAATCTGGTGCCGCATTTCACCATCTGGCAACGCTGCCAGTGCTGGGCGGCAGATGTAGTGGCATTTAGTTCACTCTGAAACCCTGGCTCTCTAAACGGCGTCTGCATCCGGAAGGCTACATAATGTATACATAGGTAGATGCCCAATACCGAACAGGAACCAACGCAAAGATATATCAGCTGCAAAAAAAGAGAATGCAGAGAAATTTGCAGGGAATTCTTGAGAAACCTGCCTGAAAAATTCTAAAAATAGAACATGTCTGAACCCAGAAATCGGCATTTTTCTCCCCTGCAGCCCGCTGCTGCTCGCCGCGTAGTTCCTCGTAGCGGCGCGCTATCCACTGCGAGAGGTTCTCTTTTCCTCCAAGGATCGCCGACTACGTCCCAAACACGTGTCCATGGCGCATTTAGCCGCGACAGACACGGGCGTTCCCGTACCCTCAGTGGCTTGGCGTCCCTCGCACTCGGCTTATTTCGCGCCTAGGCACTCTATAAATGCATTGGAGGGTTTTGTGCTCGCTTACACGAAGACGGTTTGCCCTAGACATAGACAGCTCCGCTGTAAAAAAGCACGCAGTACCCATTAGGATAGTATTAGCATGTCTGTTGCGCTTTTTGGTATTTCGTACAATGTGCAAACAGACTTGACGTCATCGGGACGGCTACAAAACCACTGAATCACTACACGTTCATTTTCTACCACATTTTCGGGGTTCCAATGGAGCGCACCAATTCTCGATTCTGAAGAAAAAAATGGGGTAACAGAAAAACAAAAGGTCATAGGATATATAAGAGATAAATATACGCGGACCCGTCGTTTCTGTAATACTCAGGTTCAAGGTCGATGATCGGGACGACGTCTATCATATAACACTAAGGCACTGCATGAAGTGTTTCAGTGCCTTAGAGACATAATTTTTGACACTTACAAATATTTCAATACATTTTAAACTGGACGGTAAAACTGTGCAGGTTCAGTTTGCGCTACTTATATTGACCGTTACGTATTAATACAGTTATTTGTCACACACAGAGGCACACATTAGTCACACACAGAGGCACACACAGAGGCACACATCGATGATCGGGACGACGTCTATCATATAACACTAAGGCACTGCATGAAGTGTTTCAGTGCCTTAGAGACATAATTTTTGGCGCTTACAAATATTTCAATACATTTTAAACTGGATGTTAAAACTGTGCAGGTTCAGTTTGCGCTACTTATATTGACCGTTACGTATTAATACAGTTATTTGTCACACACAGAGGCACACATTCACCAGTGCAAGTCGACGATGATTTTGAATATTCCAATTTTGGAGTTGTGCCAAATGTCAGAAAACCTGCGGACGGAAAGATCGAGGGCTAATACGTTGCTCCGCAGCCACAAGTACTTAAAAATGCGCCCCTAAATCCCGAGTTGGTGAACGTTTTTGTATTTCACCTGCATACCTGCGGTTCAACGCTGCAACTTGACGATCAGCGGGGAACGACTACGGGAACGATGCCAAGACGGCCGATTGTATTTTAAAATAACAAAGCGAAGCTTCCAACCTACAACGATCACTAAAACGCTTCAACTCAAACGACATGCTCGTTCAAGTTTGGCAACATTTGTGCTCACGGCCAGTATGGCAGACAACGACGCCGTAGCGAAAGCTTCGCCGCCAAACTTCGGGCTGCGCGGTTCCTACGCCCGGCGCACGCCTTCGTTGTAAGTCGTAACACAGCTCGGTCGGTAAGGCTGCCTTGCCCAGCCAGCCAGCGTGCAGCGCGTGTTTTCTCTTTGCGACCGCCGAAATGCCTCGGTGGCACGCCAGCTCGCGTGGCAATGGCCCGTTGATTCACCCCTTGGACTACCGCCCCCTCACTTTCTCCCCCAATACTTTACCTTTTGCTCTGCTTCGGCGCAATTTATCCCTCTCCTTTCCTACCCCTCAGTTTTACCCTCCACAATTTATGTCCCTAGAAGCCATGTCCGGATGCTGGTCTTCTCACCCCCAATGGCTCCTCTGGGGCCCCAGGTGATCGTATAGCTTCAAACGATTCGGCTCCTATTTCGTGGTTTCCGATGGTCCCACAGGATTTGAATTACCCCTTCAAACGCGGGGATCTTAATTGGCCTCGTAACGAGTGAAAAGTGCGACTCTTTTTGTTTTGTTTGGGGAGCTGTCGTATCTTGTTCTATTTCGCACTTCCCGGCTTATTAAAAGAAATCAATCAAGGTGTAGCTGTGTTCCTTTAGCTGGCATTTTTTACCTCGCTTCAGGGCATCGCTGGATTTAATCGGCGAATTTAAAAGTTTGCTTTGCTATATGTATCAACGTAGATCAACGTCTACACTGCCCCTCATACCCTTCTTAACATATCGTACATCGAAGCTGTACGTGGCTACAATCCCATATTATTTTGTGTCCGTGGGCAAAAAACCCCAGCGTATGCGTTTAAAAGCAGGCCTTGTTTTCGGGTTGCGCATCATCCATCAGCATGCTGCGACAGCTGTCGGCGTACCGTGATTGGGATGCGTCAGCGCTTGACGGCGCTTCCTATCGAGCCTCTGTGGAAGGGCCACTAGAACTTATAGTTGAACAGCTTTGAGTATTCTTGGCAATGGGGAGGCTACGCCTTGTTGGCAGCACCATGCGTATGAGAAGCAACGGCGGCAACAACGGCTAGAATGTGAGAAGCGACCGAATGCGGCATAAAGGAACAATGCCACAGATCGTGCGAGGGAGGCCAGCCGTAAGCGGCAGGCCATACAGGATTACACGTGTCGCGACTCGCGTAGCAGAAGACGCGCCGGTGAGGCGCAGGTTTCAGGCTGCTAAAGCGGAAAACTTTAAAGGAGCGCAAATGAAAGTCAAGAGAGGCTTTTTGGATATACAATTGGGATTTAGTCGTGGAGTGTGTGGTCAGTTGTCTCGTTCGTCTCGCGCACGTGTGTGCTCTCCTCCGGGAGACACGTCGGAGTGTGCGCGGCGTAGCGGGTCTCAACCGACATGTCCTGTTTCAGTAGAAACCACGCAGGTTCTTGTGACGGTATTGCTATCGTGTTCAACATTTTTGATCCCTATGTTTTAAGCATCTTCACATAAATTTCAACGTCAACTTCAACTTCTAAGCCACAACTTTCTCTTAGTGCAAACCACCTTCGCACGGCGGTATACCCCCGAATATTTTACAGTTAACAGTATCATTAGTGGCGTACAAATAACGTGCGCTTAAAGCGCAGTGTGAGTGGTCGTGCTGCTTGAGCGCCGCTCAGAAGCCGAAAGCGCATTGCAGACACTTAGCGGAGCAGCCTTTGCCATTTGCTATCGTTTGCAAAGAGGTGCATTCAAGCTTCCTTAACGGTGGACCCTCGCTGTGTCGCCGCCGAAGGTTACAACGCCTCAGCATCGCTCCATGCTTTCATCTGGCTGGCTCCATATTCCCGCAAGTCACGGCTTCGCAAGCTACAGGAGCTACCCTGACGTCATTCCCTGCTTTAGACCGCACCCGTCGCGAACGGCAGCAGGTTAGGCTTGGAATTCTCGGTTCACAAGTCGTTGATAGTCCACGGGCTGCAGTCTTCGGACGGCCTTCCGACCGGAGGTACCATAGGAGTACATTGGGAAAACGAGCGCCAGATCGCCTTCCGGGCAGTCCGCATAGGAGCTCGCAATCGACAATCGAGGAGGTCCACTGATGTTTCGATATTTCATGTTTACTCGCTTTCCCTCTCTGCCGAGAGCGAGTTTATATACCTCGACACAAAAGCGCAGTTCCATCTCTGTTTATACGATGCTGGTGCAGGGACTGTGCTGAGCCTTCTTAGCGATTCTTGTGCTTGTCATGACGTCGACACGGCCGAAACTTGGTTCGCCGCGATTCTGTAAAAGCGATGCCAACGCCTCTTGTGAGGCTCATAGGCGCAGCCTCTCAAGGAGACGGAAATGCTGCTGTCACAAGCGTTTGCGGAGATGGGCGTTCGAGCCTGTTCAGGCACGTTGCAGTCGGCTTGTGAGAGTCGTATGCGAGTACACCGATGACGTGGTAGGTGGCGAGGGTTCTCTGCGCGCACCGTAAATTCGGTGTTCTCATCAGATGCTGACGTGTCCAGGCTTAGTGCGAGCTCGTGTGCGTACGTACGAGTTGTGCAATGGGATGAATACAATAGAAAAGACAGCCTTGAATTTGCGTCAAAAAGTTGCGTTGATGTCGATTTTTTAAATTGAAGCTTAAACTACGTGCTCTTAGGGTTACAATCTTAGCTGGGCATTTCAGCTTGTACTTCTTATGCATTTCTAATGCATTTGCACTGATGCATTTCTTGCGGATAACTCCGCCCATAGGTTAGCTAGCTTGCGGCGAGTTTTCCTTCGGAAGTTACTGCAGCTCCATATTACGACGAAGTTTGGCAGCTCTAGAGTAGGTCAGAAAGCGGTACAGCCAGCCCGCTGCCCTTTGTATGGACCAAAGCAAAGCAAGGAGAGGTACGAATAGTATCGGCTCCATACTACTACTCACATTGTAAAATGTAAATATAATCAGTTCCTGTCTAGGTGTTCGTTGTTTCATATTGCACATAGTCTGGACACCTTTTAGTCGAAGAACGATCAATTATCTGCAGAATGTTAGATAAAGTGACCAACATAGCTTCAATGGAGGTGTCGTGTCAGTAACTACCCTTTATTATTCTCTTTCTCCGTAATTCGGAGACGCGTAGATAACAAATAATTCACAATAGAATCGCCGACCCCGAAGGGAAGGCCCAACGCGGGGATATCATAGCGCCCCTGGAAGCGCACTACAGAGATCCCTCCGAACACGGTCCCGACTTGGACGGCCAGAAAATAACACGTCTTTGGAGAGGTGCTCTATCAAACGACACCGCCAGTTTTCGGCGCCGATTGGCACTTTTCTTCGGGGCTTGTGCGGTTCATTTTCGCCATAGCCAGACGCCGCCTTCCACACTTGGCCGCACTGACCGCGGTTCGAACCGACCTGTAGGGCCTCTTCGCCTTCGACCCTATATATACACTCTACACCCGCCGGTTTCGATTTGCCAAAATGACCCGCGGACGGGGCTCCGCGACCATCATGGAAGCGACGTGTCGCGGTCGTTCTAAGGCCGCTTTCGATCGGGCCGTGTCTGGAAGGGACGGGACGTGATTTATTAATAATGGTCAGCTCCGAAAAAAAGGACTCAGCTTAGAGTGAAAATGCACTCGTGCATTGCACTTTCTGTTCTGTCGGTCTACGATTTTTCCTTCAATGGCATTTTCGAGCTTCCCCCTATTCTCCGACGAACCGACGATTTTAGCAGCACTCGGCTGCAATAACAAACGGAACCGAAGAAATGAAAGCGCAATTTAAAAAAAAAAATTGAAACGCATTTGTTCGTAGTCGGGAGTGCAGTTTGTTCTGTCTGAACCTAAGAGATTTGGTGTAATAATGTGAAAAGTTGAGAAGGGGGTTGCAAGTTTTATGTAACGCTTTAAGGCGCTTTAGGAAGAAATTCGCGCACAATAGACGCAGCGTATATATAGAAACCAGGCACGCTGAAAAAGGCTCAGTTTGTCTGGCTCCTCTTTTTTCTTTGTAAAAGTTGGTTTGCTTGTTTGCTTGTTTGTTTTTTGCAACACGTCCGCGCATACCTGGCACACAACGTCAAACTCCGGCTTGACAAAATACCCATCAACTCGACGCCCTTAATCATAATTATTGGAATTACCAAGAGAACAACAAAACCACCTTACTCCTGCGTAGGCGCCAAGAATGCACGGCACAAAATGTTTTTATGCTGCGTAGGGTGGTAAACAATAGCGTTGGATTCATAGAAAAATACATGGTTCGTCTGGTGCAGTCTTTCTCGTGTCCGGGATCATCTATGTGGCCCCTTATGCGATTCTGCTGGCATCGGAGCGTCAAAAGCTCGATGCACTTCTAGAAAAACGTAAGCACGCCCATGAGCTCCACACGAGCACCTCTACGGTTCGCCTCATGGCCTTGTTCTTGTACAATACCAGAGAACTGATCGAGGTCCACCTAACAGGGCAGAAAGTGAGACTCGAGGGAACTTCCACAGGAAAGAAACACTGCACAGGCTAGGATTCGTCGCCCCTCACATCACGAAAGACGCCTTCAACGTACCCCCTGACACAAGAGCCCGAATTCTAGTCCGCCCAGTGCCCTGAAATACGTCGCCTCAACATCGTGAGGGAAGACTGCAAGCAGTAAAGCATTGAAGGACTCTGCTGCAAGCGAGGGCTACTGGAAAAGCAGGGCGGAAGTCAAGACCCCGTAGTACATACGGACGCGCTGGAACATGCCAGGTACAAAGCACAAGGGCGCATGTGTGCGCGGCGGGTATCGTTAATCAACAAATAGCGAATCAACAATGCCAAGACTCGCGATGTGCGTATTGCTTGCGTCTACGCTCGGGCATCACGCTAAGGGACGTCCTTGGACCGTGGACACCCCCATATCGCGTCGCGCGCAGCGAAAGCACTCTTCTGTCTTGTTACTGGACAGTGGCCTGATGGAGTCTCAGTAGAATTCACAGGTCGTTCCTTATCTATGGGCGCGCATTCTGCATTTTCATTGTTCTTTTTTACTGTGTGAGCCTCCGATCACTATGATCCCATCTGATGATGTATACGACGGCACGAATGCCGCGAGGCTCAGCTTGTTTCTATCTCCAGGAATTAATCCAATCACCCTCCTTTGTCTCTCTCTCTCTCTCTCTCTCTCTCTCTCTCTCTCTCTATATATATATATATATATATATATATATATATATATATATATATATATATATATATATACATATATATATATATATATATATATATATATATATATATATATATATATATATATATATATATCTTGAAGGATCCTCTTCGTCGAAACAGGTTTGTGTCAGCTCACCCGGCGAAAAATACGGCCGCATTCTTTTGCAAGCAAACAAAGGGTTTATTACTTCAAACCGCAAGAACTAAACTATCCGCTCTTGAGCGGGACGCGTGCAGGGCGATACCGGTCCGCAGGGCAGCACCCACGTTTCGTAGCGGTAGCTGGCGGTCTCGTCCTGTCCCGGGTGCAAGCTGGGCGGTGAACCTCGTATCCACGCACTAGACGCCTTGCCGCTGTGTCTCGTCGCGTCCGAATCCGTGACGATGCCTTTTAAATGCAGAGCATTTCAGTAACTCACGATGTCACCCGCGTTGACGTCCGTAGTCCGCACCGTCGTTGTCCCTACTATATAAAAAAAATAGTATCCGGCGCCCGGTTTCGATCCCTCGATCCTGCGGGCGGAACACAATGTACATGGTGCTCTACCCACTGCGCCACAAAGCCGACACAAAATGGGACGCTACGAACGCGCCTTATATCGTTGACTCATTCAAATTACTGCTGACGAGTGCTCTCTCGTCAGCAGTTGCCACAAGTGCAACAACATTAACGTAACGCAAACTACTTAACGTCGTGCGCCCCCGGAAATGCTCTGCATTTGATCGTGCCCCTCGCGAGGGAGATGTTTCACTGCGTCTTCTCTCGGTCGCGGGACCCGTGGCGCCATCTGGCGGAGGCGCGGCACAACTCGTAGCACTTTGAAAAGATGCGGCGCCAGCCAGCTGTGTGTGTGCGTGACGCACTTGTACAAATGGCGAGTGCATTGGCTGTCCACAGAGCAAAGCGTTCTTTGCCATTTTTTGATTTGTTCGGACTGTCGCTTACGTTAGCGTCGGGTCGGTGCACTCTTAGAGGGGGCAATGCCGGGAACCATGCATTGGGTTTGTTTCCATAGTGTTTTAATTGTTTTTTTCCGCCACCACTCACACAACACACACACGTCTACTGCAGCCGTTCCTTATCTCTCTTCCCCCTGCCCGTTCCTTCGCACTTTGGTCCTGCGCGTGCTGGAGCGCGCATGCTCGGCCACAAATCTACGCGACTGTTCACCGCACGTATCTAGACGCGAGCCGTCATGCACGCAACGTTCAAGAACGGGCACTGCGGTCCCCTCACATGCCCACAATATATATATATATATATATATATATATATATTTATATATATATATATATATATATATATATATATATATATATATATATATATATATATATATATGAGAAAATGCTTGACTCATGATTAAAAACAGAAACTGTTTTACTGACGTTTCGACTGGAGGCCCAGTCTTCATCTCAGTAACGTAAGTACAACCTACAACATGAAGACTGGTCCTCCAGTAGAAACGTCAGTAAACCACTGTTTGTCTTGAGTCAACCATTTTCTCAAATATTTCCCCTGCCTACGCGAGAAGTTTCTTTTACTGCTTATATATATATATATATATATATATATATATATATATATATATATATATATATATATATATATATATATATATATAGGAAATGAGGGGCTCGTTGAAATCACACAGAAATAAGTACCAGACCGGTATTCTGGCGGTCGTGGGTTCGGATCCCACCTGGCGGGCATTTTTTCTCCGCTTTCTTTTTTTCCAAATTCCTTATCTGTTTCGATGGCCTACCCCAACCTCCCCTTTGCTTTCCGAGGTTTTCTTGACTGCCAACACTTATTTCTATATATATATATATATATATATATATATATATATATATATATATATATATATATATATATATATATATATATATATATATATATATATATATAGAAACCTCGGTAACAGCAACAGCGGAGGGTTTATTTCGACGTTTCGACTTCGAGACGGGTCTGCTACAGGAATATATATATATATATATATATATAGCGAATAAGAAAACTTCGGAAAGCAAAGGGGAGAATCTGGTTGGTCATAGAAAGAGTTGAATAATGTTTTGAGACAGAAAGAAAGTGGTGCAAAAATGCCCGCCCGGTGGGATCCGTGCCCACGACCTCCAGAATACACGTCTGGTGCGATGACCACTACGCTGCCGGCGGGGCTGTTTCCCCACTACTTTCTCGGGTATTTATGTTACAGTATTTTTGTGACCTTCTTTTTAACCCCCGGGCCGTGACTTCCTTTCTGTCTTTCCAAATTATTTATCTGTTTCAACGACCTACCACATCCTCCCCTTTGCTTTCCGAGGTTTTCTTGACTGCCAACCCTTATTTCTGTCTTATTTCAACGAGCCCTTCACTTCCAATTCTGATTCTCTACTTGCATAGCGAGGGCCTCTGTTCTTGTAGTCTTGGTGCAATAGGGAGAGGGCTCAACGCTGGTCGACCACTCTCGACATGCCGTAGACCCTCGAGTAAAAGCCCGGGGGTTAAAAAGAAGGTCCCCTTCACCCCGAGTAGTCCGAGTGGCGCTGGCTACCACCCCAAGTGTAGGAAACAAGAATACTGTAACATAAATACCCAAGAAAGTGGTGGGGAAACAGCCCCGCCGGTAGCGTGGTGGTCATCGCACCAGACACATATTCTGGAGGTCGTGGGTTCGGATCCCACCCGGCGGGCATTTTTTCACCACTTTCTTTCTGTCTCAAAAAATTCTTCAACTCTTTCTATGACTGACCACATTCTCCCCTTTGCTTTCTGAGGTTTTCTTGACTGCCAATCCTTATTTATATATATATATATATATATATATATATATATATATATATATATAGAGAGAGAGAGAGAGAGAGAGAGAGAGAGAGTTTATTGTAGACCCATCGTTAGAAAGGCGTCCTCGGGGCGGGAAACTGACTTCGTCATAAGCGGCACTACGTTGAAAGAGTGAATGATTTGCGCTCCCTCCACTGTGGCTGTGACAGCAAAAAATTCGGTACAAACACTCAGACGATTTTTCTGCGGGAAGCTCGACTTTGAGCAACCGCATGGTGCTCCAAGCGAAGAACGACCCGCTTGTTGCGGGCCACAATCACCCGCACAGGCTAAAAGTGCTGAAGCCGCACCGACACGCGTCGGTCCACGTCCGAGAGTGGGTCGACGTGCGGCCGTTCTAACGATGATTGCCGGGTAGAAATAAGGCTCGCCATTTTTTCACCCTCCCCGCTTACCGAGTCAACACTGATGCGCCCTCCGCCTCGTGTCTTTTATTCTTCTTGTTTCCTTGTTTTCCTTTGCGTCATTGCCGTCTTTTGAAGACAGCTCTTCTTTCCCTTCAAATGGTTTGAAGCAGTGACACGTAATTCGAGACGTGAAGCAGAATTGGCCGATAGAGAGAGGGGGTGCTGTTAGGGGTGGTCTAAGCCTTTACACAACCCGCAAAAGAAGCCCTAATGAGATACAAACGTCTCTGACATTGCGGCTCTCTCCCGCTTATTCTGGCTGATATAAGGTAAATCGTTACTCTCAACTCCTCAGCCCAGTTTCTTGTACTTCTGTCATGTACTTCCTCCTTTAGAGTCTGTTTAACGTTTCTCTCTTCTTTTTTTTCGCCAGCCGGGATGAGTTCCCTCTAATAGTTTCTGTATTTTAGGTTTGCCTGCCTTTCTATTCGATTTTTTTTCTCCAGCCTAAGCGTTTTTTTCTCCCCGCCGCTTTCCATGGAGTTTATTTTTTTAAATATTGCTTCTCCTGCCAAAATGGTTCTGGAGTTGCTTCTCATTCATCTGTCAATGAAATCATTTTCGGCCGTTTCATTGACACCCCGCGGCCTTGCTTGCGCTGCATGTCTTTTTTTTCAGCGCGTGTGTTTCGTTGTGTGCCCGTGCCCGAATGCCACTTACGCATGGCCGGAATTCCCAGAAAACGTAACCCTAAGCAAATCGAGATTACACCACGGGGAGCTACATTATCCCTTGCTCTATGTCAGCCATGCCTTGTCGGCATTCTATTATGCCTCACTTCGTCTTCCTACCCAACGGTTAGGTTACAGATGAAGCTGCACCCACACGCAGTCAACGCGAAGAGTGTCACGCAACTTGGCGCCCCCCTTGGCGGAGGAACAGCGTGGTTTGCTTCGGAGGCTCTGCTTCGGCGTCTTTGACTTGGCCGCCTGGAGGGCGGTATTACGGTCTCACTCGCCCCCGAGCGCGGCTGGTTAGCACTGATCGGCGTATTTTACCGAGGCACCAAGGCCAGCCGGGGTCGATCACTTTCTCGCCTGGCGTAGTTCCAAGAAGCAGCAAAGAAAATGCGCTCACCGCGCGACCGCTCAGCCACCTGACGTCCGCGGCGCACGCAGTAGAGTTTCTGGCGTCACGGAGCTCACACGGGTGAGACCTTCGAACCTTTGAGGTTTTTAAAGAAGATAGTCTTTCTTGGGCTACTTAAACCCAGAAATTTTGGCAAATCTGTCTGTCTGCTTGTCTTTCTGTCTGTCTGTCTGTGACTTGATTCAGCCACCCGCCCAAAGTGAAACGAAGTATGCACAATCGTCTTATATACGCACAGCCAAATCTAAACCTCTAAGTCCGGTTTTAAGGTTCATACTTGTTAACATTGTTGAATAATAACAAGACATTACGCAAATATAAGAAAGGAAAACAATACATGAGCGATATTTGCAGCATTCCTTTATAAAAAATGCTTAGATGCTTGATTTTTGCGAAATTAAATACGACATCCTCTGCAGAAAAAAAAATTCACTTTGTCGCCTGCTGTCGCCCGCACCACTATAGCTTCTGGCGGCACTTTAAGAAATCAAGCGGAAACAGTTACGTAAGGTTCCACTAGATATGTTCCACGTTCTGCTTGCAACGCACGTGAAGTAGGACAACGTGGTTCTATAATTGTGGAAGTAGGGTTCCTCGATTGACTCGCATCTCTGCCGAATGACAGCGCTGGCATCGAGGCACCCGGCCTGGACCAGTGGAGCGCGGTAAATATAAATTTACTTGAGCATACCTTTATCGTGTTTACCTTGGAATGAGCGCGACGGAAGAGGAACAGCATGAGATGTGAGCGGGAAAGTGAAGGGAAGGATTCACTTCGCAAATGTCGACATAGATATATCCTCTTTTGTCGACATTTGCAACGGAAGGAGCAGACACACGGCCAATTTTTCTACAACTGTTGTTGAACGACAGTCTTAACGCAGCAGACAAGACCAGCGCGTCAGCCAGACTTCCCCGAGCGAACTTCTTCAATATAAATGAGACACCCGCCCTGGGGTCACTTCGTATCTGCGCAAACGGTGGTGTGCAGGATAGGAAGGAAATTCGCTCCCCTCTTTTTTTATTCTAATGCGTCGACATCACTCGCGCATTACTTGGCTCCTTCGGTGGAATAAGTGTCGTCTACAGATCCCCGCAGCCAGCCCCTGTCGTCCAAGTTCCCATGGAGTCAGGTAGATTGGTAGGTGGTATACTTAAAAAAATTTAAACCATCTGGAAATGTTTAACGAGCGCCGACATCTGTCCCCACACAGGTGTTTTTCACTTCCTTTATACACACACACAAAAAAAACCTGGGATGGTTGCGGTACCCTGAACTTCTCTCGAGCGTTTTGTATGTCGTGCTCCGCTACGTACCGCCGTAGCCTCTCAGTCACCACGACAGTCAATTGGCTGTTTAGCTAGCCCTAATTGGTTAAAGCGTCTTATTTGAGGCACCGTCTGCGCGGAGTCTAATGGGGATGGCGTGAACAGAGTTTCTTCGAGTAGGTTTCTTCCTTTGGGCTTGTTTCTTTGTTCTTCGCTTGAGCGTGCAGGGATCGTGGAGGGGAAAACATTTGCATACGTACTTTCAACTTTTCTGTGTGATGTTTCTAAGAAGAATGCCTGCAGCTTTGGGAACAAATCTGGGCAAGTTAGCAACAGAGTGGAACAGTGGCTGGGAAGTATAACTTTCTGCTTGGCTAGTTGGTGAGTAGCAGAGCCGGTCCTGTCTGCTATGTGTCCGCCGTTCGGGTTTTTTGCTGCGTGTCATACCATGGCTGTGACGGTTGGTGGGTTATGTCGATACACGAAACATTCTTTATACGTTTGATTCAAATGCTCCCTCGTAAATTTAATTCGGCTGTTTGGGAATAGACTACAGTTTTGAGGTGAGGTCTCTTTCTTGCGATGTTGGTGTCTCCGTGCAGTGGACGTCCTGCACTACAAGACCGGCGTTCGTGGTTTATTATTGCGAAAGCATTGAAGGCGCATTTTTGCGATTAACGCATCTTCTTTCCCTCCCAGGAGGAGACCACGTGAGCAACTGGAGATGAAAGCTTCAAGGCCCCACCACGGACACGTGCACAGTCAACCAGCGATCAACGGAAAGCACTGTAAATATAAACACTCTGAAACACTGAAACTGTAGCATCCTCCCTCAAAGTTGCCAATACCCCACCGCCTCGGTCCTAATTTCGCGCTGGCATCTTAATCTACACAGCCGTCGATGTCCTGTGCAATTTTTCGGCGAAATGTTTTAAACCAGTAATATGGTTTTCATGTGAGGAACACTGCAATCTTAATGGCCCCTCACTGGCGCGGCGAGAACCTGAAGAACAAAACAACGGCCACCTTTTTAGTGACCCTTTTTATACCTTTGTATCCTTGAGCCTCGAGCGTGGCTGGGCGATGTATTTTGCTACGTTGGTACAGGGATGTAACCCTTACTTAACGCTCATCCAAACTAGTTTCACCGGCCGAGGGAACTGCCTTGTTTTTGTTGGAAGCAAAAAGCAAGGCCTCCGGCCGAGCTGCCTCTGCGTGCACTCAGGCTTTGTTATCCCAGACGCTGTTTGTGGGCGGGACTACACCTGTCGCATGCTACTCGCCCTTTTTCTCACTTGGAGCATTAGCGCTGATACTTAAGAGGCCTTAGTAAACGTTTTATCGCTGCTTACCGCTGGAAAATTTAGTTCGCGGACTTAGAAGCAAGTTTGCGGGCTTGCATCAACATCTCCATCGAAGCAGAGGGTCCTCGCGCTTCGTTAAAAGCCCTTTGTCTCCCTTCCTCTTGTACAATTAGCGCTTTTAGTACACCTCTCGCTAAAAATTAAAAAAATCAATGCTGTCATTCGTTGCCCGTCGGCGTTGTGGCTCGTTTCGGTGGTTTCGGCATCGATTTCCGCTGCTGAGAGCTAGCCGCCTATAGGCTCATGAAAAGAGCAAGCGCAAAGGCCTGCCAGGCGTCCGTTCGACGGCCGGAATCAATTGCAGCATTGAACGCGGTAATGTACTGCAGACATCACGAAAAGCCGGAGTCGGACCGTCGAGGGGGTCGGTGAACGGCAATTGATACGTATTGATCCGGCATGGTTTTCCGAGACCCCCGAGTCTTTAGTGAGTCTATTTGTTTATTCCGTTTCCCGCTCATTTCATGCTTAAAGGAGGAACATGTTGAAGCGTGACATTAAGCACGCAAGGACCGCTTGACTTTCTCTAGACCTGTTTCCGAGGCATTGCCGCAGTCAGGGATAGGGGAATGAGGGATAGTGAGGCGCAAGGAAAGACGTTTCGTGCTAGAATTGCACGCCTTGTCTTACCCTATAAAGACCTTGACTGGCAATGCGAGGAGTTTTTTAAAGCGAAGCTTTCTGTGTCTCACCTACAGCTGGGAACACACTGCACGAAACCCAGCTTTGGGCATTCGGTTTCACAAAGGGCACATCAATCATACACCGTATAACAGCAATAGGATGTCTGCACACGTAACCGACCTCTCCTAACACGCAACATATGGTTTGGCAGTACACACGGTTAGCGAAGACGATGATGAAATACAATCTCTAAGCAGGACTGAACTTTGGCTTTGGACTTTGGTGGTGGGGTATTAGAAGTTGGATGTGGACTTGGCTGAGTTGAAGTGGACTTTGGCTTTGTACTTCGGCAGTTTGGATTTTGGACTTTGGATCTGACTCCCGTTGCACGGGAGAAAGCTTCGCATTTTGTCTCCGAAGAAATAGGCACTAATTTTTTTAATTGTTCTGTTAAGCATCGAAACACATATCTCAGCCTCCAATCGTTTTTCTTTGGATTTTGCTTTTAGCACTCCCAGCCAATCTTCACATACGCCCTTCCTGCGTATCTAGAAAGTGCGGGAAAGTTTCGAGCGTTGTCGCCGCACCCCCTTATGCTTTCCTGACTTTATAGCTTGCCGAAGTACGCAATTCCCAGTAAAAGTAATATTTTTTTACTCTGACACTGTGTTCTATCACTCTGAACGTATGCGTTTGTCTTTAAGATTCTTTAAACCCACAAAGAAAAAAAAAACAATAAGGCACCAGGGTACATTTCGCAAACTTCAACTTTGATAGCGCTGAGATATAAGTAGGGGTGCATGAGCCCACCACAACTGTATACAGAAAAGGATCCATCCGCTATAAAAGACGAACCAAGATCGAACCATATTTCTTGATTAGACACCCTGGAAGTCAAACGGAAAGTGACGTCGTGCGCACAGGGTTCCTCCTTCGTAGAGAAAACCTCCCCTCCAGAACTCCGCGGAATCCCAAGACGAATTCTGCCGACAAAGCGCCGAAACCCTCTAAAAGGAAAGGAATACAAGTCCTAGCACAATGCAGGTGGGGAAGACAGGACGGGGTTATGCCGAAGCAGAGACGACCGCGGCTGGCGGGGTAGCGTTGAGAGGAGGAAAATAGCTCGACTGCTAAAAGATGCAGGGGGAAGTCGCTTGGTGTGTTACGCACGGTTTTTCCAGAACAAATGATTTGTGTTGTGTGGTTCTAAGTCTGCTGCTTGTTCTTTTTTTTTTTTTTTGAAAGCCTAAAGCGCCACCAGGCAATAAAATATGCGCGCAGCTTTGGCATATGTGGTGTCGTAAATGTGTGTGCATCATTGTTCGAAATCGAAAAATGTCAGCAATGCATGAGCACTGAAGGTAGCGCTCCAAAATTTTAAAAATAATAAGTTGTTTTTTTCGCGGAGCCGAAGGTTGTTGTTATTTCAGCGGTGGTGTGCCACCATTGCGCCACGTCAGCGATCGCCTGCATTGTGTGCCAGCGTAATTGCGTACTGCCTCCTGTTGTTATTTAAAACCTGGTTCTGCGGTGCTTGAAATCGCATGCGTTAGCTAAGCATTATAGAAATAAGTGATATGCAGGCTGTGACTATGCCGAACATGATTGGACATAACTTGGTGGGACAGAGCCTCAGCTATGTTTCAGAGGGCTTCAGGTGGCAGCCATGACAGAACGCACGAAAAGCGCGCTTCCGGTTACCTCCAGCAGAAACAGCGTTGGTTTTCATATCCGCGTGGAACCAACGCACGCGTGCTTGCAACGCTTGCTGCATGGCTCCTAGCCTGAACGTTTCACGCATCAACTACGTTTTGAGCAACCCAGAAGCCGTCATGTTGGGTAGTGCGTTGCACTAAAAACAAGAAGCTAAGTTTTGAGCAACCAAGAAGCCGTCATGTTAGGTGGTACGTTGCACTAACAACAAGAATTTAAGTTTTGAGCAACCCAGAAGCCGTCATGTTAGGTGGTACGTTCCACTGAAAACAAGAAGCACTCGCGTTTTAAACAAACGTATTAGAATCCAAGCTTAGTAACATATATATTTACTTGAATTCAAGCTTACGCTTGCGTTGGAGAATATGCTTATCAAATGAGAGCACAGGTTACCTTTGTAATCCGTTTATTTTTCCTTCGCGCTTCGACCTCATGACACACAAATGCTATGAACAGTCAGAATACGGAGTTTTATTATTGAGGCACAGGCATTTTTTTGTGCAGTCACGTGCTCATAGAAGGTGAGGTGAAGACTACCAAATTGGAAAGAGATATTTATGCGCACATTCGACAAGGGTAAGGCCACCACGCCGCAAAGGGCCATTTATACGCATATTTGCATATTTCCCTTCTTGCTTCCCTTCGCATATACCCATATATTTCATTTATTGTTCTGCTCTTTGTTCTGAGTTATCATGTGACCTACTAGGCGAAGCAACGACGACGAATGTACAATCCAGGGAAGAGCCAAGGAAGCTTCGCTTTAAATCTGCGTTAGAGCTTTTGCGAAGCCTGTGCATAAGAAAGGTGTCTGCGATGAAAGATGAGGCTGTTTGGAAGAGGCCAATGTTAACGAGGACTGAGCAATTACGAAACTGAGCCCTGTCGCAGCACCTCTAGCCGTCGGCGGTTGACTAGGTCCATTGCGCCTACCCACCCGCGCGCCGTCGCCATCCTAATCATCGTCGTCGTCGTTGTCCTTATCATCATCAAAAAATCATAAAGCATCTTCATTATCATCAAATAATCATCCTCGTGGTCGTTGTCGTCGTTGTCGTCGCCATCGTCAGCAACAACGAGGTTTTCGAAGTCGTCGAAGCCTGTTTCTCTCTCAAGTGCGAGGTCTCCAAAAAGCGTTTTGGAAAAACCAGCGACTAAACACGATGACACAAGCCAAAGAAAGGACAACACACTCGCTGGGCTAGCAACTGAACCTATATTTCAAGAGTGATACATCCTACGATCAACGTACCACAACACATGAGTGAAGCTTTTAGTACAAACAGACACACGCCAGACTCATTGCAACCGCCCTAATCAGCCTTGTAGGAATGTAATCTCTCTATTACTCAAGGCTAGTCCAGTGTTTTTAGTCCACCGAGTGTGTTGTCCTTTCTTTGACTTGGGCCATCGTGTTTTCTAGCTGGTTTTTCCAAAACATCAGAATGCACCAAGTGGCACAGCAAACTACGCTTCCCAAAAGCGCCCATATCGCCGAACAGCCGAATCCATTCGGGGATTTAGTTGCCCCATCTTTGTACCTAGTTATCTTCTTGGTGCCCATTCTTGTTCAACTACCACCGTCGGCGCACGTTAAATATCACCGGGTGGTCAAAATTAATCCGGCACCCTGCACTACAGCGCGCCTCATCGCCTGTATAGCGTCGACGCGTAAAACCTCCTTATCAATGAATCAATCAATCGTTACACTACCATCGTAGCAGGGGAGAACTATTCCAGATTTTTCTGCTGCACAATATACGTTATATACCACAGGGCCTAAAACGCGACGTCTACACTAATACATAGTGTAATCCACCAAACGTGGTACGGCGGTATACAACGGCGTATACATTTGCACAACAAAGAATTGTCAAGTCTAGTGGAACGCAGCCTGAACTACTCCACGATGTCATATTTATTTTATACAGACTGCAGACCATAGCTGCGGTCCCAGCAGGGCGATCCCTTGAATACCACGCAATGATAAAAAGAGAAAATGTGGCAAAAAGTGAACAACGGACATGACATTGAAATCGCCAATACACCAAGAGGTAAAGAACAGAGAACACAGACTCTAATGTATATGGCTCAGTAAAGTAGTTCCACACAGACACAGTGCGCGGAAAAAAAAAATCATGCATCCCTCCATCTAACGACGATGGTTGAACGCGGAGCTTTCTCGTGATGGATTCCTTAGTTAGCCAATCCCACACTGCGAGTATTTGCTACTCTGGAGGTACGTATCATTTTCTAGAATAGTCACCGCAGCTCGCGGGTGTGCTGTCCGTATGCCTAACGTTCCGGTTTGGGATGGACGGCACGAATCGGTACCTGCTGCTTGGCGTTTAGTAAGCAATTATTTGAGTGGGGGCCGGTTTGAGGTGTTGAACCCCAAGATGTGACATTAGGCCTAATGTCCTGACCCTCGAAATGGGAAGTTAGGCTTAACGACTTCTAGCTAACAGCCTTCGGCACGAAAAGCAACGCCATTCTTATCGTCACGGATTTTTTGGTTGTCGACTGAGTTTTTAAAACAGCTTCGACCATGTCGAAACGGAGCAATAGGATAGACGCCGGCTTCATAACGCGAGAGACTCAGGTTCGATTCCGACCGCGGGAAGCGTTTTTTTTTCTTTCACTTTATCATTCATCGCCATTGTCAGAGCAACGCCGCCTGCGTAAACATTGCCTAACGCGTCGCGCGCTTTTCAATGGGAAGGGTAGGGACGCTTAGTTCAGGCACTCATCCGCTATGTGGCGCGCGCCGGCGGACATCTCGCCTTACGTCACTGCTCGCTATTCGCGAACGCTGCACCCGCTTCTACGACGTGTGTATGACAGCTTGCCTGCTGAGTTTCAAGAGCCGTTTCGCTCGCATCATAGCCGCGATGGGGCGATAGTTCTGGGGAGCACCGGGGATCTCGTTCAACGTGTCGCTCGCTTCATACTTGCTGCATTTTTCCAAAGATAACTCACGGAGGCGGAACTTAAATAGCGTAAGAACATATTAATTGTCGGGTAGACAAATACCGAACAGAAAAACGATATTTTCGGATGGTGCAGCTATTATTTTACTGATATTTCTCTCTCTGGACGATTTAGGGAAGAAAAAATTGCGTGTACATTTTTTGTTCAGGCGGTCTCTTCTATCATTACTTTCCAAAATATCACGTGCTTGTAAATTTCAGTAGATTATAGAAAACAAAAGGATAAGCATCTGAGATCCTGCCACGCCGTCCGGGCGCTTCTCCACTACAGTCCCCAATTTTAAAAGTGCATACCGGTGCAGAGTGCGAACAGCGGGGACAAAACAAGACCGAAATGCGGAGGGGCCGGAGGAGAATGCCCCGCGCAGAAAATTTCGGGGCCCGTGATCCAAGTAAATAAGCGCGCAAAGCCAGCATCATCCTGCGGCAGCAGAAGTGATTTTGCTCCGAAGCAAAGGTGGTTTTATCAGCGACAGACCAAGAAAGGCAGGCATGGTGAAAAAAAGAAGGCGTTGGAGCGCCGCCAGGGGAACACTAAACAAACTTTCAACAATTTTGCATAGTTTCCGAGAAGCGGCGCTGGCCGGCGGACATGAAAGCACGCAGGGAGGCTACGGAGCGGGAAAGGGTAGGAGAGAGCAGCAGGTAAGTGGCTGTTTGGCCATTTTTCGTTCACGCATTAGGCAATGATTATACAGGCGGCGTTGGTCAGAGAAAGTTGTCTTTTCTGCAGGCCGTATTGGCATCCAACGGAATCAGTGAGGACACCAAAGCTTCGCTTTATAATGAAGACTCGCAGGTGTGAGTCTTCACATGGTACGGTGTTAGCGATCGTGGAAGGGGGTGCCGCGTGTGTCTTGTAAACAGGGCGGGCATATACAGTGAGGGATCGGTAGCCAGTTCATGGTTAGTAAGAGAGCTGAGGAAATCGAGACGGGGTTTGTCTTCTTAACTGAAATTTGGGTACGTTATTGGCATTCATTATTAAAGACGATAGTCTTTCTTGGGCTACTTACACCCAGAAATTTTGGTCTGTCTGTATGTCTGTCTGTCTGTCCGTCTGTCTGTCTGTGACTCGATTTAGGCACCCGGCCAAAGCAAAACAATGCCTCCGCAATAGTCTTATATAGTCACAGCTAAATCTACCCGTCTTGGTCCGGTGTAATGTTCATACTTGTCAACATAGTTAAAAAAGAACAAGACATTACGCAAATATGAGACAACAAATCAATACAGAAGTGATATTTGCAGTGTCCCTTTATAAAAATTCAAACATGCTTGACTTTCGCGAAATTAAATACTTCATCAACTGCAGAAAAAGAATTCACTCCGCCGTCGCCTGCTGTCGCCCACGCCACTATAGCTTCTGGCGCCATTTTAAGAAATCAACCGGCAACAGTTACGCAAGGTCCCACTAGATAGTTTCCACGTTCTGCTTGCAACGCACGTGGAGTAGGGAAACGCGGTTCTATAAACGTTGAAGTAGGGTGCCTCGATTAACGCGCGTCTTCGCCGTACGGCAGCGTTCGCATCGAGACACCCGGTTTCGAGCAGTGGAACACGGGAAATTTAAAATGATTTAAGCAAACATTTCGCGCGTCTTTACCTTGGGAGGAGCGCGACGCAAGAGGAACAACATGAGAGGTGAGCGGTACAGCGAAGAGAGGCATTTACTTCGCAAAAGCCGATAAAGACTGTCGTCTTTTCACGTCATTTGCAACGAAAGGAGCAGATACGCGGCCAATTTTTTCAGAAGGGGAATCTGTGCACCGAAATTTTTGAAAGAATAAACCTAGTAGCTTTCCTCTAATTCCTTTCGAATTTATCGATGTTATCTTCAGTATACAGATCACATACTAGATACAGTAAGATAACTGTTGCCAAGGCAAGATAAGCGTTGGTCATTAAGGATAGCATAGTGGATCCCTAGAGAAGGCAAGCGTGGCAGGAAGCGGCAGAAAGTTAGGTGGGCAGATGAGATCAAGCAGTTGGCTGGGATAAATTGGTCACAGTTAGCACAGGACCGGGATGATTGCAGATCCATGGGAGAGGCCTCTGCCCTGCCGTGGGCGTAGACAGGACGACGACGACGACGACGACGACGACGATGATGATGATGATGGTGGTGGTGGTGGGGGTGGTGGCGGTGGTGGTTATGATAATAATGATGATGATGCTACAGCAGCATTAATAAAAGGTGCGCCAGCAGAGCACATGATTTCCTAAGCAGCAGGATTCAGCTACGGCCGCTCGATGGAAAGGAGACTTCCTTTTCATCGAGCGGCCCTGCTTCGGCAAACTATTTTTTAACGACTCGGGGGAGGGCATCGATTGAGCATAAGTTACGTTATCACGTTATATTAGGCAAATGTCTACATATACAACCGAATTTTGTGATCACGGAAACAAAACACTATAATGTGGAGTCAGGCTAGTTGAAGCGGCTGCTTTCAGCGAGTGTCTTTCTGCCGCGAATACCGCCCGCATAGCGAGGCACTTAAATGCTGTCAGTAACCAATGCTAACAGTGAATTGGGTGTTGAAAGACCGCTGTATTTCGATGCTATCAGGAAAAGATAAAATCGGTTACACAGAACACTAAAGTAAAAAAAAAAAAGCAAAACAGCATCGTAAGCCAGGATAAGTGCAGTGCCTAAAGCTCAGCTCTTCTCCAGGGCAATTCAGCTTGCGGTAAAGCCTGCTATCGAAGTAGCGGGAAACTTGGAGGGGCGTAGTCGACGGCAGAGAGGAAAAGGCTTAGGGAGTATTGTGCAAGTCAGAACGGCATAGCGCAAAGGCGGCGGGGGAATAAATGAAAGACCCACCACAGGGAGCGCGGGAGAACTGATTGAAACGGATGCGTCTCAATCGGGGCCTTATAACAGTTTCACAACGAATTCTGAGCCTGAGAACTGGGTGGGCTTCTTTGTGAACTTCTTTCCCTAGATCGACGTCATAGACCGAGCGAGTTCGGGAATCGTGGGTGGCTTCCAGACTGTTTGGCCTCCAGAAAAAAAAAGAGCCTAAAACGGAGGTAATCAAAATGATTGTGACGGTAGAATGTGAAGCAAGCTGCGGCCGATTTTTATGCCTACTTCGTTCGCTTCGGTAAAAAGATGATTTGGATGCATCGGAAACGTATCCGCGGATCTCCGCGAGTCAGGCTACGCTATTTGTATTGTAGCAGTTTATTAGTTGCAACTTTCCCCGTTGCAATCCTTAGTTCGTCGGGCGGGATAACTGAAGATTGCCGTCTTAGACACTGTTACATATATTACTGCGACTGCAGCGTGCTTTCTGCCCCAGACGAATCACAGTTGTGACCTTCCAAGGCGGTGTAGTTACGAAAGAAAACTATCGGCTACACTTCACGGAGCGGATCGTAAACTGCATCAGTGGCAGCTTTACAACTACGAAAATACTGAAGTACTCAGAATATTACAACGGTTACAGTGTATCTTTTGTCATGAAGCCATGCATGACGGGCAATCTTTACAGCTGAACACTGGGTGAGGCCGTTACGACTCCGACGTATGGACACGCTTAACGACGTCTTTTACATCACAATGCGTACCGTCGCTTCTATAAATCAGGCTGTTTCGAGAGACATCGCTAAAAGCCATGCTTATTTGTTATTTATGTGCCGCTGGAGGAGCCCCAACAATTCAGTGCACCTTTGGTCACAGGCGTTGAGTGTAGCACCATTGCGTTCGTTTCAACTAATCGCTGTAGGATGTTTCATTCAAAATATACGGCAGTCTACTTGGAAAATTGACGGCGATTTAGCAGGAAGCTTCTCACAAGTGACCCCTTACCAGAGTCGGGAAACTTCGCTTGCATATTTATGTTGGTGGGCTAGGCGGCCGAACGAACTTAACCAGCACTTCGTCAGTACTCAAGGATAACTAAATGTCAACCGTGAAAGTTGACAAAACGAAGACGCTGTGAAAAAAAAAACAGTAATAAAGCCCTTGATTTCAGAAACTTTTATGATCAGAGTCATTTTTTCCATTTTTTGCATGTATTTTCACGACCAGACGGTCTTCAGTGATACTCTTGATATTGTGCATCATTGCTTACGTAAATATTTTGCACAAAGCTAGTTTCGTTATCGTCGTGGAAATTCTATCAACGTACCGTGCCACTTAAGGAAGAATTTAAAGTCATGAGCAAAAAAAGCGTATTATATATGTAACAGCAGAAAAGTGACTTCAGTTTCGTTATCGTTTGATGGCCACGGCTTATCGTTCCTCCTCTGGTAGTAGCGGTAATCTATCGAAGCGCAAGAGCGAGAAACCAACGAACATCCCCGCAGTGTGTTCTGGGAAATACAGCTGTTGCGAAACACGGCAAGTGTAGACGTGCCCTGCATGGATGTCCGGAATGGGGCCGGTGCATGCAGGATGCATGCATGCATGTATGGGCACGGTCTCGATTGCTTAACAGCCTCGTGCATTTATGGACATCGGCGAAGAGAGTTAAGAGCAACAAAGTCCCTTCATGAAAAAAATTACAAGTGCAACGATCCTCGAAATGTGTGCACATCTATTCTAGCTGCCGATACTTTGCTACAACAAGGGCAAAGGAAGAAATGGGAAGCGAGAGAAGATAGTTTCAGGAATGGCTTCTCCGTTACAAGCAACATCTCTTAATTTCCAGAATGTTACAAAACTGCTAAACCCAGATGGCCTGCTGGGACCGCCGAGCAAAAAAATCCCCGAGCCAACAGCTGAGACAACTGAAAACGTTTTCCCCATCTGTTTGCTTCCTTTAATTTCCTTTTGTTTTTGTTTTTTGTTGTTTTTCTTTTATTTGGCCTTTAATTTCCTTTTGTTTTTGTTTTTTGTTGTTTTTCTTTTATTTGGAGCACCAACGGGAAATAAAAAAGACACACCGGCATGTCCGGGGATCAGCTCATGAACTGATGCGGCACACGAAGATGCAACAAAGTCGCCAACCGAGAGGAACGCCTCGCCAAGAAGACACTAGGTTCATGGTGCACCTTTCGCTTGCACATTTTTATGGTGGGCTTAAGGGAAATTAAGTAGTTAAACCTGGATATAACGAAGTTAAAAGAAAAATCCCAATTTGTTGTTACATGCAGGTTTTCGTGACATGCAGATTTTCGTTACATGCAGGTTTTGAGTCAAGGCTTGCGTGTACTCGAAACGAAACTAAAATGCTAGGCATCAGTGACCTCGGTGAACTCACCCTTTAAGGAGTTCTTTTGCAGCGAAAAACTGCCTGATTTGCGCCTGCTGTTTTCCCACGAGCTTAGACACTATATGGCTTTCCAAATAAGCAAGGTCACTCACCTCCGTATTTAAACACGCAACTTAAGTATCACTTTTGCCTTTTAGCACGTTTCGGTGCCCCAATTTCCTTCAAGGACCAAACTTATCTTGAAAGGGCACCTTTCCGTGAACTTGATGCTCTTTACTGCACTCAAATCGGTGAGTGTGCTAGTTGGGATACTGCGCCGGGAGGCGACGTTCTTCTTTCTCGCCGGCGGAGACGGCGCTTAAAATTGCGAGCTCGTCTTGAAATACAAAAAAAAAGTTGTGTTCTAGCAGTACAACTCATCACCGACGAACCGACACCAAAGACAGCAGGGTAGACGCACGGCTACCCACCGACAAACAGGCCTAGCACCTAATCGGCACCGCACTCACACGTGAAAACGCACGGTAGTTTGTGGTAAGGGTGAAATTTGCTAAATTAGTGTATCTATATGGGACATTATTCTGAAAGTGTGCAAAAAACGTGGCTCATCAGCTTGGCGAATTCGTTACATTAAGGTTAACCGTCGCAGCGTCTTCGTTACATAGAGGTCGTAAACACATGGGCTTCAATGGGATCGGCAATGGGCAATTGAAAAACTCCGTTAAATCCAGGAATTCGTTACATCCAGGTTCGTTACATCCAGGTTTAACTGTAACTCCCTAGATACCATTCATACGCCGGACAGGCGCAACAAGGCTGGCAGCAAGGCAAACGGGCAGTGTCACAGCACAACACAGGTGGTACTGAAGTGACTGGAAAATCAACGGGCACATAAGGTGGGCAAAGCAATGTAGACTAACTGGTTGGTGGAGGGGAGGGTGACACTGGAGCAAATGAAGGTAGGAAGAGACAGGAAGAAGCCTGGGAGCAAATGATGAGTCCAGCGAGGGAGAGGAGTCTAATGAATAGTGAAAATGTCGGCCATTCTAACGGCTAGTACTATACTTCCTTTAAAATTGCCAAGAGCATCGCTTCCGAACCACTTTGTGTTTCTGACGGCTTTCAGAGTAATCGGTTGAAGGATAACAGAATTTAATTACTGGCCATAGCAGCTTATCACTTCCTCTTTTCTCTTTGTTTGTGTCCGTCATTGTCCTCTATTTTACGCAATCAAGCTGTGGGCATGGCGGAATCTACGAGGCCACTACATCTGCCTACCATCGAATAACGCAAGCTGCGTACTAATCTTAGACGTCTTCGATGTCGACTCTTCCTCAAAGATTAAGCAATTTGCAACGTCCCTGAAAAAAAAAAAAAAACGCGAGGTAATGCGGACTACGCCATATAATCCTGAAGATTCTTTTATTCGTAGTTATCGGAATTAACCAGAAAAATCGCTCCACCAACTAAGAACCAACGACCGAGCATCCTGTCACACATGGAGTTCCTCAAGGCGGCGTCTTGAGTCCGACTCTTTTCAGCATATGCCTTATACGCCTGCCAATGGTTCTTACCCAAGGCGTCAATATTTCGCTGTACGCAGATGACATCTGCATCTGGGCCTCAGGCAAAAACCGCCGAAACATTCGTGCCGTACTTCAGAGAGCGATCCTGGCGATGCGAAAGTACCTGAGATGCTGCGGGTTGATCTTTTCCCCTCAGAAGTGTGCAGCGATTGCGTTCACTCGGCGTGACATATCACGATATACGCTCAGTGTAGAAGGTACGCAGATACCCTACGTCAAATGCCACAAATTTCTCGGCGCCATCTTTGGCCGCTCGACGTCTTGGACTCCCCATATTCTGCAGTTGAAAGAAAGGCTTTTGTCTTTTGTGCGCATCTTGCGCATGCTGAGTGGACAATCTTGGGGATGCTCCGTGTCCTCTCTTCTTGGACTCTATCAAGCACTCTTTCTCGGCCTTTTACGCTACAGCCTGCCGGCCCTGGATCAACTGTCTTCTACAAATTTTAAGGTCATAGATTCAGTGCTGGCGAGAGCTCTACGCGTGTGCCTGGGTCTTCCCAAATGCACGTCGACAATTGGAACACTGCGGGAAGCTCGGTGCCTCTCTGCGTCAGTGCTTCAACATCAAGAGTGCCTTCGAACGTCACTACGCCACTTCACTCGGTGCCATGCGCATCATCTGGCAGCCACCACTGCATCCCATGTAAAAGACTTGCTTCCAGCAAATTTCCAGCGACCTGTGAAGCCAGCATTGCCACTGTGGATACTTGCACCATGGAATATAATAACGACAATTCCCGGAATACGCAAAAAGTCGTCCATGCCCGCACCTGCACTGAAGTTTTTCACACTTGAGTATTTATTTACCGCGTACGCAAGCCACACCCACGTTTATGCGGATGGCTCAGTGACCGAAGAATCATCTGCCATTGGCGTGTGGATTCCGTCGGTCCAGTGTACAATCAGGAAAAAACTGAGCCATAAAACATCATCCACCGCTACTGAGCTAGCGGCTGTAAGGGCTGCCCTTCATTTCATTGGTGCACATCAAGCTCGACGATGGGTGATCTTCTTAGACTCACGGGGTGCTTTGCAAGCTCTAAGTAGGCTGTCCAACCACTGCAGCCAGCTTGTGTGTGAAATCAGTGAAATCCACACAGCGGTAGTGCGCGCGGGCCATTACATCGTGCTTCAATGGCTTCCTGGTCATTCGGGAATAGAAGGAAATATAATATCTGATGCAGCCGCCAGCGCTGGCCACTCTGCGTAACACGACACAGCTTCCTTTCTCTCGAGAGGATGGTTGTGCCCTTATCTATCGAAGTGGTTGGAGAGAGCAAATGAAGTGGCAGCACCCTCGCAGTGGATATCCACCTCTACATGGAATTGACCCTTTGTGTAAATCCCGTGTTCCACCCGACCTAAGCAAAGCGTCTGAAGGTGTACTGCATCGTTTGCGTCTCAACTTGGCTTACACCCGAAGCTTCAAGTTCAAAATAGGGTGGGAGGATTCACCACTGTGCCCCACGTGCGCTGTGCGCGAGACTACCGTGCACTTGTTGTGTATATGCCCGCGATTTTCCGCTGCGCGAGTTACAGCGGCGAGCTGCCTGTCTCGTGTTCGACGCGGAGCAAGCCTTCAGTTGTGTCACTTTCTTGGACCCTGGGACAACAACAATGACTCATATTTAGGGACAAAAATTCTTCTGCGTTTTTTGCGAGATTCAGGACTAGACAAAACTTTGTAATTCTTCCTTTGTGCGCATGGCTACGTCTGTACGCGTTTGCGTCGTTGTGTACGCTTTGACTCCTTTTTCTTGTTAGGCGCTCTGCGCTTCCTGGGCTCCATTCGCTCAATTTTTCTTTTCTTTTCCTTAACTTTATTTCGAGTTTTTTCTTGCACTACATTGCGTGCCATTTTTATTTAACTTTTTTTTTTCTCCCTATTGCTGCTTTCCCAATCTCTCACATTCACTTCACTGCATTGTAATCATCCCCATCTGGCGTAGCAAGCACTGCCGCTAGCAGAGCTGACCTCTCCAGCCCACATTAAAGAGTTCTCTCTCTCTCTTTATTTGTAGTCTTGAATTGATTCCTCGTTCATGTTTTTAACAGAAGAGCTGCTTAAACTTGAACTTGGTCCGTTGGCGTTAGCAAAAAAATTCCAAGAAAAAAGAACTTCCCTAGCGCGAGGCTCCGGCAAGACCTTCGCGCAGTGGCTTTAGCAAAGAAAAAATACCGAGCACACATGAGCCGAAAAAAGCAGAAAAAAGCCGGGGCAGCAGAGAGTCGTCTTGGTCGTCCTTCATTGTGCAGATGGGCTACACGTTTAGCGTAGTCCAGGGTGTGCGCGTCGCGTTATTACGTTTTCGGTCACCATGGCAAGCCGGGGCCCATATAGCCCACCAAAGGACCTCAAACGAAGACGCGCATAACCGACCACATTTTTTCATTATGGGTATGGGGTAGTTTCAAATGAAAATACGCACGAATAAATCTTCGTGTATTTCCCACTCCTGTGTTCTCTCATTGCAGATGTGCCGCTCCAGGTAAACCCTCAATTCAATAAGTATTCTTTAATTCGAGCTTTCTTTTAGTTCTAACAAATTTTCGGGTTAGTTCGAGTTCGAACTAACATGATTCGGCTGTATTTGGACAGAGGAGTACACGGACCTATAATATTCATCTTGGCTGTGAACCAAGCCGCTCAAACACTTGAACAAGGAACATCCGTTCATTTCACAATGTACTTGGACGACATGGTCGACAGGAAGAGACAAAAAATTATGATTTTTTTTATTCGCTACACTGCAACTCCTCTGAATGTGAATAACAGAACTCAGGGCAACAAGAATCACTCGACAAATGGTAAATCCCGCCGTACTTCATATTATTTCAACAATGATCCCCTCTTACTTCTTGGAGGAACGTGGCAGCATCTAACGTAGAAATGTGTCTTTTTTTTTTTTTCATCGCTTGAACAGGTGGCACCTGCGATGTAACTTCAAAAAATACCGATAAATTATAACTGTGAGCTCAGCTGAATTTATCTTATAGGGTTACATTTTGAGGATCCCATAACTTCCCTGGAAGCGAGAGCGGTTTCACAAACGTAGCTCCAACGATTGCACAAGATATAAAATAGTTACAACACCATGCAGATTACGAAAAGTTCTCGTTTCGCGGGACCAAGGCTTTGAAATAGCAAAAAAAAAAAAAAACGAAACGTCTGCGTTTTTTAACCATCTCTCAGCATTCCCCGTATTCTTTACAAGATAAAATACTTTGTATCTTCACAGAAGCGCTTGCAAATGTTCACCTGTGCGTACGCGCTTGCGTGGAAATCAGTTAAAAAAAGAATGAATGTGTGGTTTGGATTTGAATTTAAGGTGATTGCGAAATTAAAATCATCTTGCGACTCCATGGAATAATAAAGAGCTCGGTCCTCGCCTAGTCTAAATTCGTAAGAAACTGGGCAGGGTTAGAGCTGCAAGTTATACAGTCGTAGAATATGAGCCATGACGTTGAGCACCGCACTTGATCAAGTGTCGCAACCACTAAGGCCACGTGCCCCCCCCCCCCCCTCCCCTTCTTTTTTTTGTTTCACCTTTTTTGCTGAAGTAATTGGCTCGAAGATACTACACCGTTACACCTACCACACTAGGCGATTGAGTCACGGAAAGTAAGACGACATTTTTGTCATTACTCTGAGGAATCGAGCAGAAATGGAGTCTTTTGGGTCTCTTCAACGATTTGGTGAACTGAGGCAAACTTGGAACACGACGATTGCACGCAGGTTCATACTAGCTTCACATTTAAATGACAAGTTTTTCTCGACGTCCCTCGGGAGACGTGAAAAAAAAAAAAAATTCGCGAGAGCGGGGATATATTACGGCCTCGTTTTACTGTAAACCAATATGATCAATAGATTACAACATGCCTTTGGTGTCTCGTAGCAATAATAAGGCAAGGCGTAGGAGCAAATGTTCGCGCCTTACGTTTGTATTCGAGCTATCATGAGCGCTCCTCTGTGGTAAATATTTTTTACCACTTTCCCGTTTCTGCTTTCTCATTTTCAATACTTTCCATTTCCCATGCTCGGGATAGCAAACTATGCTATAGTCTGGTTTACATTTCTGCGTTCATTGTACTCTCTCACTCTGTCAGTTGCTCACTTTGTCACTCTGTCACTGCGTCGCTCGGTCGATCTGTCACTCAATCACTTACTCACTCACTCACTCACTCACTCGCTCGCTCGCTCGCTCACTAACTTCCTTCCTTCCTTCCTTCCTTCCTTCCTTCCTTCCTTCCTTCCTTTCCTTCTTTCTTTCTTTCTTTCTTTCTTTCTTTCTTTCTTTCTTTCTTTACTTCCTTCTTTCTTTCTTTCTTCCTTTCTTTCTTTCTTTCCTTCTTCCTTTCTTTCTCTCTTTCCTTCCTTCCTTCCTTTGTGTGCTTTCGAAACAACTGGAACCGGGGTATGCCAGCGCAGGTGTGCATGCGTGCTACCCAGATCCTGCGCTACTCCCGCATCGTAACCTTTTCCTGGTTCGCCTTTAGGCAGCAAGCTCAACCTAAGGTGTGCGGGGCTTTCGTGGCTTACTTTTGCCACGTCGCGACACCGCACTCGTAGCCTCGCGCTCAGGGGCATTAAATCTTGTAATCAGGCACCACTGCCGCTCTCTCCCGTTTCCCACGCCTTGCTACAGCAGCCGGCGGCTCCCACGCGTTTTAGCCTCCGCCTTCTCCTCGCACCAGCGAGTCTCCACGCAGCCGCAGGCCCTCGCAGGTGCTAATGAGGCGACTAACGCGCTTAATAGGTCCCCGCAGCAACGGGACTGCGTGCTAAGGGGCGACCTCTGTGAGAAATCTCGACCCGGATCTAAACGGCTCGCTTCCAGAAATTGACACGCACGCAGCGTTACAGTGTTATTAGCAGCTCTCTCTCTCTCTCTCTCTCTCTCTCTCTCTCTCTCTCTCTCTCTCTCTCTCTCTCTCTCTCTCTCTCTCTCTCTCTCTCTTGTTTCGCATTGAAAACATCTACAGGAGGTGCACGAAATGTGTAACAGGTAAAATGACCTTTTTTAAACGTGAAGCTCTTTTATTTCTAATTTTCCATCGTACTACTCCGAAATTGATTTCGGATAATATTTATTTATTTATTTATTTATTTATTTATTTATTTATTTATTTTTACCTTCAAGGCAAATTGCTTGTTACAGGGGGTTGGGGGGGGGGTAACAAAATATTTTACATTACACAAAAAAAGAAAACAACGTATGTCAGAAATCCGCATAACAAAAAACAACCGGAGTCAACTAATAAAAATGCAATTGAAATGTGGGAAGTAACAAACAAACAAAAAATAATAAAGGAAGCAGATGCTTACACAAAGTACACCGATTTTACACCGATACAACTGTCTTTTATATGCTGACGATACCACAATAACATTACCAGACACATCTATAGTATCCCTAACTGATAAATTAAGTGCTGCTTTAACGGAAGTGACTGAGTGGTGGTGCAAAAATAATTTAGTTATTAATCCTACTAAGACTAAATTTATGATCTTTAGAAGCCACCAGAAAGTGTTAGGTATGTTGCCAGAATTAAAACTTGGCTCTAATCGGATCGTATCATGCGACTGCGTCCAATTTCTTGGTATAATTCTTGACACTTACCTTAAGTTCACTTCTCACGTCGATCATATAGGAAAAAAAAAAGGCATTTGGCATCCGGGCATTGCTGAAGGCACGACCGTTCTTTCCAACCAAGGCTTTGTTATCACTTTACTTCGCTTTCATGCACAGTCATATCAACTATGGAATCACTGCTTGGGGTAACACATATCACACCCACCTATCATCCATTCAGCACATTCAAAATCAAGCTATCCGTATCATTACTAGCAGCCCTCGCCATTCAAGTGCATCACCTCTACTCCGCGAAAATTCAGTTTTATCGGTCACAGCATTGTTCGATTATAACTTAGGTATTTTTTTTTTTCAAACTACTCAACAACCAATTATGTTTTGAACTTCTTGACGTAGGTACTGTAGTGAATCATAATACTACTAGATTTGCCTTGAATAACAACTTGTTGTTACCTAAGGTAAAAACTAATTATGGCCAGCAAACATTTCATTTTGCCGCCATTGATCTGTGGAGCCGCCCACCACTTAATATTAAGTCTTCACATTTGTGGTCTTTCTAGCTCACAGTATGCACAACCCTAGCATTGCACAAGGCAGGCACTCATGCACACTGCGAGGAACCACCTCGGGTTCGAGCTAACTGAGCACGCTCACGATACCGAAACGCCGTCGCGCCAACTCAATACCGCCTCTATTGGGCAGGTGGAATAGGGGCGACGAATGAATAGGCCAAGGGTACGGAGGGAGACGTTTATTTCGCGCCAACGTCCCACAGTTACGTAATTTACAGTACAGGTACGCACTTTCCTTTAGGTGGTAGGTGATAGGGGGCGATAGGGCGCCACGCGCAAGTGTGCGCGCGTCGTCGGCACAGAGCCAGTGGGCTCTTCGGTCAGGGCAAAATCCGGGGCGCGGCGCAACCTTTGTGCGCACGCATCGCTGTGCTGGCCAGATCGGCCCGCAGCAATGAGGAAGACGCGGCCCATTCGCTCACAGGCGCGTACCACACGACGTGTTCGTCGAGTGGTAGGTACGGCCTCGCTATATGCGAGCGTAGGGACAACAGGAGCAGCCTAAGGCACGGGCCGGCAGCCGGAAGGGCTGGTGGGCTTTCGCCGGCGCAACAGAGTTGCAGCCGGCTGGTAAAGAAAGCGTCACATACCTTCGGCCAACGCCTTCGGCGTCCTGGAAGCGTCTCCCCGAACGGACCACCGCGCAGGGCGCGCGTTCGCGTCCCAGCGAGAGTGGGGTTCGGGAATCGTTCAAACGGGCCAATGAGGTGAGGTTAGCTCCACTACCAGGGCGGAGTGCCCGCTGCGTGACAGTGTTTTATCGCCGCAACGGTCGCTCAGGCAGGAGTTTGAGAAGACGGCCCCGTCTCTACACAGTGGCGCCCAGACGAGCCGGCATTTCGGGGAGAGAGAGGGAAAGCGCCGGGCAACGGCACAAACCTAGCGATCGCGCAATGGCTAGGGCGCCGGGATTCCCACACATTCTATCACAGCTTTTAAAAAATCTCTAAAAAATCTTGTTCTAACCTGATATGTTTCCTAATTTCTTGGTTTTGCTTGTTTGACTTTCGTCATTTGTTCGCACAGTAGTTTTTTGTGTACTTTTGTAAACCGTTAGTTTTTGATTGTGTATAATGATAATTTGCTTTTTGAAGGCCGTTTTTATGTACACAGCTTAATATTTTAGTAAATTCTATATGAAAACCATGCACTACATGTTTTTGCTTATTTGTTTTCTTCATAAGGTTTTATTGTACTTGTTTTCGCTTGCACTGCTGCTTCTGTAATGTTTTTCGTGTACTTCATCATCGAGGGTCCCAGTGCAGTCGCTGACTTCGGGACCCTTGTCTCTAAACTTCCTTTGTAACCGTTTACTTTTGATGAACAAACTTCAACTTCAACTTGAACTTCAAAGTGCTGAGTGATCTCAGTATTGAACATCGAAACGTCTTGAATGGACACAGTGGAAGGAGGAGTCTTATGGAGTTTATAAATTTGAGAACATGCCAAATTGCTGCTTGCAACCTCTTAATCGACAAACCAACCACAATATCTTGCAAATTACATTACGGAATATTACATTACGGAACAAAAAAAAACATTGATTAGCTCTTGAGTATAGTTCTCGATTATGGATTAAACTCGGTTATCGCTCTCATTTTTGAATATTATCGAGAGCAATGTCTTCAGCAATGATGGTTCGAGCTGCATCCAGGTTTGCGCGGAGCAATGACATCCCGATTTCCTTTTCTCTCTTCCTTTCTTTCTTTCCTTCTTTCCTTCTCTCTTTCTTTTTTCCTTTCTTTCTTTCTTTCTTTCTTTCTTTCTTTCTTTCTTTCTTTCTTTCTTTCTTTCTTTGTTTTAACTTCGGCTTTCCAGACAAGGGCTTATTGTGATAAGAAAACGAGCATCTTGCTCTGTTTTTCATCACACATGAGCTTGGAGTGTGTAAGTAGCCCCCCGATCCGATCCCGATGCCGATCCCGAAATAAGCGGGAATTAAATCTCTTAACATTCCGCCTCCTCCATTCCCCCGCGCTCCGACATGATACGCAAGTTACGTGAGAACAGGCATACGTTACCGACTCAAAGAGAATTATCCGCATCTCAGTACCTGATGAAGGACGGGTGGTCTCAAAACTTTAAATCTCTTGCGTGACGGTTCTCCGTCTCCATGCACCCTACATGTCATAGATAAAACTCGCAGGCTCTGATGGCCAGCCTTTGTACCTGAATAATGCGCCCTGTAACGATTCGCCCAGCTGAAACATACTGTAGCTCCACCAAGCAATACAAGCGCCGCCACAAGGAAATTGTCGTGTGGTTATTCTGAAAGAAAGCGGCTTCTTTTAGATGGGCGTCCTTCCGTAAGGAAAATCTGAAGAACACGGAAAGAGCAAAACAAGACAATACAGTCAAGGCGAAACTGGGTGGGCGGCAGGTATCTTTTGTCGTCATGACAACGAAATCACGAAAGGGGGGGGGGGGGGGGGGGCACAACTTTTTTCCATGTGTCCAGTCACACAGATGGTGCATGAATAAATTAACCTAGCCAAAGCAGCCTTCCTTTCCCCCAGCTCGAGTTCAAGAGTGCGTAAGGCGATGAGAGTGGACGTTTTTGTCTGTTTCTTCCGCGTCACTGTAAGAAAAAATTAAGAGAGTAAAGAACGGGTACGGGAGGACGCTCTCATTATTCGCCTCTGAATTCTTCGTGCACGTCATACAAGTTTTGGGGGGTGTGTTTGCGTGCGCGCGCGCGTGTGCATATGAGCGTGTATATGTGCGTATGTGCGTGCGCGCGCGCGCGTGTGTGTATGTGTGTGCGCGCGTGCCTGCGTAGGTAGGTGTGTGCGTGGGCGTCTGCGCCGCCTGCTCCCCTGCATCGCCTTTGCCCCATTTCTTTAGTTATGAGAATTCTCGCTGCTTGCCGACTCGCTCACCGCTGATGACGACTTGTCTACGAAGGCTGAACCACCGACGCAGGGCCTCACTGCACGCTAAAAAAACACGGTGCTAAGCAGATGAAGATGGAGAGAGAAACAAACGACATGTGCAGGCGCCAAACAGGCGTTTGTTTCGTTCTCCGCCCTCGCCTGCGTAGCGCCCGATTCTTTCTTTACCGCAGTCATGAGTCAACTAGCTAAACAAGTATTGTTAACTTGTGTTCACTGGGCGCAAAAAGACACAGACGAAAAGACGTAGGTAAACACCTACATCTTTTCGTCTGCATCTTTTTGCGCCTAGTGAACATGAATTAAAATCAACTCGCCCAGTTATCTGTTTTGATGCAAATTTTGGTAAGTCTCCCCACGGCACACTGTCAAGGGCGGTGCCCCTTAGTGTGATTTGCGATGCACCCGAATAATTCGATTGTAGACACCTACGAATCATATTAAAATGTTATCAGTTTTATATGAATACTTTGTAAGAGGGAGCTGTATTTTTTAATGGCGTTAGTAAGGAGTGGCATGTATCATTTGTAATTTTCATTTAACAAATGCCAAATATCGATGCTTCGCGCCGAAATCACTGTTGACCGTGATTACGCAGTGAAATGCCTACGGCGTTTTAAAGACCTCTTATCTCGTACAACACGCGGCTCTTTCCCAAGACAGTGAAACACCTCTTTATGAGCTAAAAGCATCCACCTAAACTCATCTTCTATCAGCCCACAATCACAGTTTAGTTACGTTCTTCTAATTGCCGCTCGAGGAAGAGCAAGGTATAGAAGAAGCGTGACCTCCAGAAAATTGCCGATGGGGGCTTTTTGAGTCATTTGTTTTTTTCTATACGAAGTCCTTGGAGTGAAAGCAGTTGGATATCTTGGTGGAAAACAAAAGCCTCAAAAAACAGGGACGAAGGAAGACGTAGACAGCACGGCGCCGTGCTGTCTACGTCTAGGTCTATGTCTACGCGCCGTCTACGTCTGTGTCTACGTCTACGTGTCTACGCGCCGTAGACACAGAAGCGCCGTGCTGTCTACGTCTTCCTTCGGCCCTGTTTTTTGAGCGCTTTTGTTTTCCACCAAGATCGACACCTACCAACTAGCCGAACTTTCCGTTCTTCTGCAGCAGTTGGATAGCTAGCTGTAGTTTTATGAAGCCAGAGGAAGAGGGGGAACAAAACTTAGGACCAAAACTGCATTAGTATTGTCTTGTTACAGGATCGGACAACAATGGAACGGAAGGTGATAGGTGTAACTTTACGGGACAAGAAGAGAGCGGAGTGGGTCAGGGAACAAACGCGGGTTGAGGACTTATTAGTAGAGATTAAGAAAAAGAAATGGATGAGTGCAGGGCATGTAATGCGAAGGCAAGATAACCATTGGTCATTAAGGGTAACAGAGTGGATCCCTAGATAAGGCAAGCGTGGCAGAGGGCGGCAGAAAGTTAAATGGGCAGATGAGATAAAGAAGTTTGCGGGGATAAATTGGTCGCAGTTAGCAGAGGACCGGGGTAATTAGAGATTAATGGTAGAGGCCTTTGCCCTGCAGTGGGCGTAGATAGGCTGGTGATGATAGAGTGAGGGTAGGAGTTGGGAACATTCCCAGGCCTTGTGGTAAAGGGTGCATGAAGGTGGGCAGTAGCTGGGGTGGCGCAGTCCGATAAAAGGTGGATGGCATGGGGAGGAGTTCGAATTGGTTTTCAGGCACCTATATTCGACAGTTTCTTCTTTAGTGAGTGGGTGGTGGCACTAGGCTACGGCGGAACAGGCGATAGTGGGCGAGGATTGCATGTTAAATGCGGGAACAGCATGGTTGTCTTCTTCGTAAGGCGGCGCAGTTGACAGGAGGGGTTGAAGCGGCGCTGTCTGCTCGACAGTACTCAGGCCGCCAGCACGCAGACAGGCTAGCGAGGGGTAAGGGGCAGGGGGGGTCCGGGGTTCAGATCAGGTGGAAGCCGCGAAAAGCGGCAGCAGTGATGCGAAAAAAAAAAAATAACATTCACATTTTTGTCGTTTATCAGTCAAATATTTTCTGATTCAACCAATGCCAGCGTCCTAAATGCCAAAGCGACAACGTGACTGTTTGGCCAGTTGTTGGCGTAGACGCTTTTTTGGCAGCCCTTGGCGCTTCTTAGGCTCCTGCACATCGTGAGAAAATCCCGAATGTTGCAATAACAGCTCACAGAGGGAACTTGTTTGTCCAGTAGCCCAAAGCTCCCATCTCTCTCGCTCAGGGGCGTTGAAATGAAATCGACCAAAGTATTTCCACTTAATGATGCGAGGAAGCCCGTATGAAGAAGTGCAGCTTACTGGGCCAGTTGGTGCATATTGGCGGATGGGTACATATTGACGGATGTGTTTTCGTCGTTTTCGCTGGTTTTCCCATTCGTCAAACCCGTATGGTCTAGATGTTGCTTCGAGAATAAAAGCCCGAACTCCCGTGGGGAAGTTGAAACGTTAAAAATTCATAGATATTTAGTTAGTGATTGCCATCCTAGTTTTTTGTTGTTGTTGTTGTTCTTGGAGAGACCAAGGTGCTCCAAGTTGTACTTATGACGACCACGGCAATCCTTGATCTTCGGAGCTGCTTGCTTTGTTAAAACCTGTTACACAGTAGAGTTGTTTAGGCCGACACAAATCCGTCCGGCGCAGACAGAAAACCTCTACCGCACGTGAGCGCGTGTTTTGCGGGGATAGCACGGCGTCGTCTATAGGTTTGCGCGTGGACTTACGCCGCATGAAGAGCTCCCGCCTTCGTCGTCGTTGTCGTCGTGTAGAGACCGGTGCGCCACGGGTACACCACGCCGAAGGCGATGACGACGAATCTGTCAAGCCATCCCTTCACAATACACGCGTGGAGACAGCCACCGAACAAGCTGACAAAGAAGTGGAGGTCCACCGAGACAAGGATGCGCTACAAGAGTATTTCCTTGCGCGGCTGTGCCGTTGGACGACGACGACGAAAGCGATGACGACGATTCTATCAAGCCATCCCTTCACAATCCACACGTGGCCACCGGACCAGTTGACGAAGTGGAGGTCTGACGAAGTGGAGCGGAGGTAGAGGACGCGGTACAAGAGGATTTACCATACGTGGCTGTGCCGTCGGAAGGCGACGACGAAAGGGATGACGACTATTGCTACTGAATAAGACATTGTACATACTTTAATGGTCTTTGCTTTACAGTGCCATCCAAAACGGCTTTTCACTGATGGGGTCGGGTTGCTCCCTCTTTCTTGGGATCCGCTGTCAGTGTGGGGAGAAGCTAGGTCCAAGGCCAACTCTGCTGTTTCTCCAGCCTTGCACCACTAGTGCAAGCTGAGCCAATTTTTAAGTGCAGAGCACTTCAGGGTCCCTCCTTGTCGTCGTAGCTCGTTCGCTGTCCCGTTGTCTAGCCAGTAGCGACGTAACGGACCCAAACACAGCCCCATGGCGTAGCGGCGTAATGGACCCCAACAGAGGCTTTGAGAAACCAGCGGTTTATAACCATTCGACACTCCTGAAATGCTGGCGCTTGTCATACATCTCCCCGTTATTTAGCGTAAAGAAAACAGTAGGTACAGTTGAGGCAAAATCGGTGCAAACAACCGGCAGCCCCCCCCCCCCCCCCCCCCTGCAAATTCAGTTAGGAACACCCTTTGGGTTGGTTTTTATGGTAGTGAGCGAAAAAGTGGCCGCCAAAAGCGACGCGTTCTAAACTGCGCAGTAAGGCTCCGGGACGTGCGAGATTAACGCAAGCACAAAAAGAACAGAACTCTGGCTCGTGCTGTTCCAGGCTGAGAGCGCGCTAGCACTGCGAAGACGGGAAGTTTGAATTGCATTGGACAAAACCTCTGTTCAATTCATCAAGAGAGGAATGAGGCAGGGAGGGGAAGATCATGAGGGGCGGTAGCAGTGAGCGGATAACGGCACCACAGCCCCTCTGGCGGACTAATCACTGCTCTGCACTTCCGACCGCTTCTACGCTGAGTGCTACTGCCTAATTTTTTTTTTCTTGTACGCCCACAGATGGCGGCACTTATTGAGTCGTCCCTTCTCCAACTCTAAATATACGTAGATATTGTACGTTGCCTACGACAGCATTTTATTCTTCTGTCTGTGCCAGCCCGAAGAAGCCGTTGCACTGCCTCGTCAGCTTTTCTTAATTTATTGGCAATAACTTCTTTGTTTTCTTTAAGTCCTTGCGAGTTTATGTTCTGTTTGGAGCGCCTTCGTCGCTGCTGTTTCGTAGGTGTTTTTATTCGGCAACAACTTTTCGTTCATTCTTCAAAACCTTCTCCTTAGGTTTTCTGACGTTGTCCCAGCAGTGTCCCTCTCTGAGCCGCATTTGGGGGCAAGCTCGTTCCAAAGCGATTAGCAAACAGTTATTACTGAAGCGCGAGTTTAACTGGTCCTGTATTTTAAAGCGAAGTTTAGTATTCTCACTGATGGCGTCTCTAACGCGAAGACGCCGAAGTATTGTTGTTGTTGTAGTCCTTTATTAATCGAGGGAAGGCCATGCGGCCGAAGTATAAAAAAACGCTTCCTGTGGGCAGAATTGAACCTGGGTCGCTCGTGTTCTGAAGCCGTCGTCTATCGGGTTTTGACGCGGTCAAAGAGAGAGAGAAGGCGCCTTATTAAAAAAGAAAACCGAGAAGTTTGCCGGAATTTGGACACCGACCTGCTACTCAGAGGGAGAATGGGGGAAGAAAAGGCCCGATAGATTACAGGGCAGAAGAAAGAGAAGAAATAAAAGAAGACAGGCAAAAAACAAAAAAATGACGCTCAGTTTGTGAGTAGTGTGATTAAAATGTCTGTCTTCGAAACTTTAAATCACTGCAATGAAGCCAATCTTGTCCAGATAGTCGAACAACGCCACCAGTACTTTGCGTTGAGCTGGTGAAGATCCATGGCCATGGACCCAGAACTACTTTAAAGGTCATTGGTCCTGGGCTGAGGCGCTCTAGTTTCTGCACAAGACTGCAGCATTCCAACACCAAATCCTCCACGGTTTCAAGCGACCCGCAGTTGTCGCAGTAAAGGTTTATGGTGACACCAAGTCGAAAAAGTTATGACTTCGTAAGCGCTGCGTTAAGACGAAGTCGGTGGTATAACGTCTCTAATCGGCGCGGAAGTACCTCTGGCAGCCTCATCCTGAGCTCAGGGTCTATGTAGCGTAAAAAGGCACTGTTGTGCTCTCGAAGGGACCAGAGACGATTCCTTTCCATTACCCATTAAAATTAAAATTCAATCCTTTCCATTACAACGAGCGCCTTCGCCATAGTTGTGGCATCACGCTTAGGGAAGAAAATCTTCCTCCCATTGCGCATTTCCAGGCCCCTGCGAGCAGCTTCATCCGCCTTCTCACTTCCTAGAACACCAAAGTGACCGGGAAGCCACTGAAACGCTATGCAGTGTTCAGCGTCGTTGGCAAGGTGGTTCAGGTATGTTATGTCACGAGAGGCATGTTCATGAATGGTGAAGAGGTCGCTGCGTTGCAGGCTTTGGAGAGCCGCCTTCGAGTCTGTGAAAACAGTCCACCATTGCTTCAGCCATTTGCGTAAAATGTAGCGTATAGCTTCGTTGATGGCGTGAAGCTCGGCGGTCGTGGATGATGTCACACGCTCGAAGCGATAGGAGAACGTCTGGCCAGTACAGGGAATAAATATTCCGGAAGGAACTGCGCTCAGGTGTGCAGGAGCCATCTATAAAGATGTGGTTTGCGTCAGAGTACAGCCGGCTGATATGGTGAAGTATTAATTGTAGGAGTACACTCGGAGGTATGCTCTTTTTGGAGTCAATTCCGGCGTTGCTGCATCTGATATGTAGGGGCGAAAGGGTCCAGAGTGGAAAATTAGATGGCATTGCTTTTGGTGCCTGAGATGGAACGGAAAGATTTAATGTCCTGAGTGTTTGCCCGGAACTCCAATTACCATTTTCAACCATGCGTGTTAGACTAGTATATGGCTTTTGCCGTGCAGCCGATGTCGCAGATGTATTCGCACAGTCTCCTGGAGTCGAATAACGTCCGAAGGCAGACAGCCGGCTTCAGCGATCGTACTTAAGGTGTTTGGAAAACCTAGACGACAACCAAAGAATCCGTCACAAGAAAAGCTCCGAGTTCAACCATCGTCGTCATTTGAGGGAAGGGTGCATGATTTTTGCTTGGAATTTCGCTGCCGCCGCGAAAAACCATGTGCACACCCGAAAATTTTCTACTTGAAGAGCGAAGCTCTTTAGCAAATCGTAATTTTTTGTGTCAGCAGTTAAAAAAAAAACAAAAAATTGCCGAGCGCGCGCACGGGAGCGCGGGCTTCGCGGTATCCGCCCTGCAGCTAAAACAATGCCTAGCGCTCGTGTGTGCGTGCCTCGCGACGACCACCCAGCGTCCCCTGCGGACGTTTGTCAAGCCAAGCATACCCACTTAAGGGGATTGGCCAAGACTCTAGCGACCGCCCGGCAGTTAAACATACCAAGAAAATGCCGAGCGCTCCTGTGTGCGTGCCTCGCGGCGACCACCCAGCGTCCCAGGCGCACGTTTTCCTAGCCAAATTTGTCAAGATTGGCAAAAAAAAAAAAAACTGCAGCGTTCGCCGTAATCGCGGCGCGAGAAAGACTCGTCATATCGTACGCCCCTCCAAGGTGATGTTCAATGATTATCGCTTCCAAAAAAGTCTAGGAAGCTAACACCTATAGCAACAATGATAGAGTAAAAGTCGTGGCGGCAGCGAAAAAGAAGCAAATCAGCTGCAATCGTGGACTCAAACCGTCATGATCGTCGTGATGGTTGCATAAAGCTTCGTTGCATTTAGTCGTACGCGTATAGTGTGAGCTTCCTTCATTTTCTTCATTTTTTAGGGGGGGGGGGGGGGGGGGGAGGAGCCGCTTGTGGGATTCACTTCAGTAAATTTTGTTTTATCCTTTCTTAGTTGTCTGTTTTATTTTCAAGAATTCAAACGGCCTATTTCATTATCAAATAGACACTTGGGTGCGCGCACACAAAAAACCAATGTATTGGCGCTTGACGAAGATTTTCGCCCCCTTCCAAGGCTATCAGTGCACAACAAATCGCCCGGATGTGTTCACTACAAAGATCACTGCGATTAGAGGAAACACAAACAAAAAAGACAGTATGCAGCAAGTGTAGTTTCAGTCAGCAGAAAGGCTGCAGGAAGAAGGGAAAAGGAAACGCTTTTTTAGAGCGAAAGCTCTACTATGACATGTCTCGCAAGGTCATTCAGCGCGTCGCAGTGACCTGGAGCCAACGGAGCGGCAGTGTGGCCACGTGATCCGCCGCGGAGAGGCGCTGCAGCTGCACTCGTTCGGAACCTTGACGCTGCGGGACCACGTGACGAGGCAAGGTTTAACGGTTGCTTCGCCTGTGCTTGGTCGCTCTGTCTGGCTGTGGACAGCGCGTCGTCTGGGCTGTCTGGGCGTGCGCTTTGCGCATGCGCCAGTCTTTGCAAAACCAAGCCGAGCAGACCTTTCACTCGTGGTAACTACGTTTACGAGCGTTTTTTTTTTTATTCAGATACCCTAAAGGCCCTTGCGGGCATTACATAGAGGTGGATTACAACGAGATATTTCAGACATTTAAACACAATTCGCAGATAAAGGCAACTTACAACCTATTACAGGTTACCAAACAATAAAAAAAAATAAAAAGAAGAAAAGAAAAGAGAAGAATCAGGAAAAAGAAATGGATGCAACTAAAAACACTCAATACGAAACCTGCTAATTCACTTCATGTTGTAAAAAGCACACAGGTCTGTTTTTACTAGACATGCGCGTTCATATTGCGCTTCAGTTGTACAACAAACGAGTTGTGATCGCAAATAGCAGCAGTTTCTTTTGGCAGCTTGTTCCAGTGGTAAATGGCCAGAAAGAACGGTGATTGTCGAAGGAGATTTGTACGTGCAAACATGGGGCGGACTTTGAAGGGATTGTCGAGGCGTGGAAAAATTTGATGAGGCGGCTTGATATGGGTTATCCTGACCCGTTTTTTTTTTTTTTTTCTATCCTTCGGTGGCTGTAAACAAATCAGGAAGACTTACCGATTCGCAATTCACAGAGGGGTAGTAATCAGGATGAGCTCCGGTCCCCCCCAAAACAGGAGACAACAGAAAGCAGCAAGTGACATGCACATCATTTAAAGTCACGTAAAAACAACGAAAGCACTGTTGATGAGTAAATACAATAACTTATACAGGGCTATAAGACGACTCTATTGCGTTTCGCAGGGCACGTAATTGTAATGAATCTTTAATACCCGTAATAATTCTTGGAATTTATAATTCTTGGAATTTTCCAAATTATAATTCTTTGAATTTTCTAATGCTCATATGAGCGCAATTCCAGAATTTATTTTTCTTTACTACAGCCCGAAAAGTTGTTGCATGAGCATGTCACTATCTATTTTTAATACCAAGTTGGCGTCGTTTTAAAAGTTTGGAGCGGTGAAGTTCCGTTACACGAAGTAGAAACACTCGAAAATAGGGCAATTTGAAAACAGGTTCTGTAAGGGCGTCATACGCGACGTTTAATGTACGACCGGCTTTCTTTTGCCATTTACACATTTCTTTTCTGGATTTCCTTTTGTTGTGCGTCAAACCAAATTTGAGTACGGTAACTGTGGTAAGAATAGTAAGTTACAAAGCGACGGTTTTATTTTTTGAGGCAAGAAAAACCTAAATATACACATGATACCTACGACTTAGGCCAGTTTGTTTAAAACAGCTTCTAGGTGATCAAGACATGTGCTCTTCTGGAAGCCTCCGAAGGCTTTTTTTCTACGCGAACAAACTCAATCTGTTGGCCCGAGTATCTGCTCTCGAGATTTAGTGCAGCAGGTTTTCGCAAGGCATAGAACAGAACAGCCTTTGCTTTGTATTGTTTTTTTTTTCGCTTGTAGTGAAGAAATTTTCTGTGCTCCAAGCATCCAATTTATTTAGCAGGGCATTTCATGTTTCATACAGGGTTGCCCAGGTCATCTCTTGTTAGAAAGAGGCTCATGTCATCAGCATGCATAACTGACAAATGTAGTTTCAACGTAAATGTTAATAACAGCGTAGTATAAAAATTAAAATGTAGTGGTATCAATATACTGCCTTGTGGCACACCTGTGTTTGTAGGCCTTGATTCAGATGAAACACTTTTAATTGTTACCTGTTGATGGCGGTGTGCGAAGTAAGATCCGATGAGAAGACTGAAGCCAAACCTGCCGGGGACTAATATAGCCTGAGCGTGAAGGTGCACGCTTGCAGTTCGAAGTTCGCCGCACTATCATTTTGTTTTCGTACCATTGGAAAGAAAATGCGCAGGCACTGGCGCGGAAATAGGATTGGCCGGCAAAAAATACTGCCGTCGTGGCTCGCACCCGGCGTTCGGAAGTAGAAATTACCCTCTGAAGGTTGTACTGATGTTGTTCAAATGGGGCGCCATTAAAAAAATAACTAATCAAATTTCCCGCCTCGGAAAGAGAGAAACAAAGCCAAGAATGACGCACGCCGACCCCGTGATTAAATTTAAAAATCCCATTTATTCGCGCACTTACACGCGCTGATACAAGGCGAATTTGCATGCACCGCAAATTTCGATGGAGATAACGCGCGAAGAACACCGTGAGGTCGTAAATAGCGGTATTTATCTCAGTAACCTTCGTAGACAGCGTGCTTCCGCATTTGTGTGCGCACGTCCGATACCGGACGTATGCGGGAGCACCATAGGAACACGGAAGGAAACAGTTTTCACTGCCTCCCCCCTTTTATCTCGGTGAAGTACGGGGACGCTTGTCGCTTATGGTCAGCTCCCGACCGACGGTGCGTGAGAACTGCCGATAGCAACGGCCGCAAACGGCAGCAGCTTTGAGAGGCGTGCCGCGACCGCCGCTCCTGTCATTGACTGCGTGTGTGTGTCAGGGTTGTTTATACAGTGTGGCCCCCTTTGGTATGGCTTCGCATTCATGCGAATGCAGGCGCGTGCGCGCATACGTTGTCAGAGCAGCGCTTAGTACACGCCAGGCAGCGATAAGGAAATGGGCATCCATTAGAGCGTGTCGTATTAATGGGGGGGAGAACGAAAAGGGAAAGGGCAGACACGTTATACACTGGCAGGAAATGGGGGGAGGGAAGTTCGTTTAGCAGCACAATGGCGCGCGGGGGGGAATGGTTTGCAAGGCTGGGGGCTCATTTTACTCTGCGTACATCGTATAATGTCACAAACGGTGAGGCTAGTGCCGTGCCAGCGACAGAAAATGAGAGAGATATAAGAAGGACGCAGAAGGACGCGGCACAGATAAGAGGAGAATCAGCTCGCATTCTTGGAGAACAAAAAACAAATAAAGGAAAAAAAACAATGGGAGAAAAGAGACAGGACACAACGAGGAAGAAACACATCCTTCATTTCCCGTTGTTACGTTCACTGTTCACCCTTTCAACACAGCACCTTTCCTAGGTTTGTGGAATCAAGCGAAAAATTTGTTTGTTTTCTTTTTTCGCGACATGTTGTTATTCTATTCGCAGCACTAGCTTTTTTAAAGCCGCAATTACATGTTCTCCTTCTTTATTCATCGCCCATTAGCGACGTCTGCCCGGTAATTTTATATTTACGGCTGAGTCCGCGATGTAGCGGCCGCCTCCATTCCTTTTCATGTCGCTTTATCGCTAACAGCTTCTTTCCGGGCGTGTAATTAAGAGTAATAGCTCGTAAAAGAAAGCTCTGTAATTCAGCACTCGTGTTCCTGGTTTCCAGATAAGAGCGGCCGCTGCCGGCGAGAAAAGGTATACGCGCGTCGCTCCACGGGACCGCAAACGGTAAACAATAAAGTGAGGAAAAAGTGTGGTGAGAAAAGGAAACATTGTACTACAGAAGAAACAGAAACATCGTGCCTCGCCCTTCGCAGTAAACAATGTATGTTAGCTGTTTTTATCTGTCGTTTTTTACGGTATGTTCCGCCCGTAGGCGTCCATTCTCATTTTGACTGTGCAGGCCACTTAGAGCGGGCGCCCATTCCGTGGTACGTTGTGGTTGGTCAGAGAAACCACGATATGAAGGCAAGATAGCACGTTCAGGGGCGAAAACAAAAGTTCTATAAAAGCTAATTTCTTTTGTTTCACGCACACGCGGTCTGAGTATACCTGCGTCATGCACCCCCACGGGTGGAACTGACACTGACGCAAGCGTACACTCAGATAAGGAGGAGAGAATAAGCAGGGAAACGGCAGTCGCATACGGAAAAGATAAGCGAGCAGGTAAGGCAGAGGTTCACTAATATGTTAGTTATTAGAGGGTGGGGGGGGGGGGGGGATTATCTGTCGTTCCGCGTACAAGCGTGCGTGTTGGAACTTCAACCCCGCTGTGATGGTCATTATCGGCTTCATCATCATCATCCTAATAATGACCATCCGTAGCCGCTTCCATGTAGGCATCAGAAAGGTTTGGCGCAAGCGGTCTTAGTAAGATGCGAATAAATATTGTTTGCTGGGCCAATGGTTTCACACTGTAAATAAAGGAGAACGCGCAAGAAGAGATGGAACCTCATGTAGAAGCGACGACATGCGTGCTGCGGGGTTAGGACAGTACTTCTGAAGCACACAAAGTTCAGCCACCACAAGTGACGCATGTGCGGATTCACCACAAAACATTCGTTACGAGACATATCGTCACCGAAGACCCTTCGTTGCCAATTCTCTGTTGGCTTTTTTGTTTATCTAAAAATTCCGTGGGCACGTAAGCTATTCGGATGAGTTGTCAATGCGGAAGCCCTCAATATCCAACTGAACAGCGCGGAGTACTTTTTCGGGTGGATAAGTTGACGTCGCAACCATGTGAGAATTGGTGGTGAATTGGCCGTAAGTGTCTCACGGCAGCTGTTCCCGTCACCAGCCAGTCACCCCCAATGGGTACGCGAGAACTGTGGGTGGGTGTAGTGACGTCGCAGCCAAATGGGAATTGGTATGAATGGCCATGAGCGTCCGACGGCAGCTGTCATCGTCACCTGAGTGGGTATGTTGTCAGGCCTATATTCAGCGTAATGACTTGCCAAGCAACGACGAACTCATTGCGTGACGAGCTTCGCGTACCGGTTCTCGACGTCTTCCCAGTCGAAGGCCATTCACGAGGTCCACCTGTAGTCACCTAGAACCATGCAGCCGTTGCGGTGCCGTAGATGCGTGCCAACTCGCACTGCCATCCAGTCCCAAATTTTCCTTGCTTTCGCATGTAAGTAACTCTATAGAGCATTGCAGCTGCGTGTTGCCATAACTCAAACGCAGTTTTCTATACTTGCCCAGTCGAAAGTGACGACAAGAAAAATTTCTGTAGTTTCTCGTATTTTTGCGTGTCGTACTGTCGTCCTAATTGTCGCATTCTTGCCATATCGTGACTCTGATGTTCTGTCGTGTGTCGTATTCCTGTCCTGATCTTGATGTTCCGTCGTGCCGAATTCCTGTCTTGTCGTGATCCTGATGTTCCATCAGTGGTTGCACATGGTTTGAGTGCTATTGCCCATTGTGAAGAGAAGCGTAAAGGGCAGTTCTTTTGTGACTAGAGAAATGTTTGCCGTTAAAAAAATGGACTTTGTCGTTACGACAGAAATCTGTGTCGTGACAACAGGAATTCTGTTGTCACAACAAAGTTTTTTGCCGTTCGACAGGAATTCTTGGTAGGTTTTGCGGTATTCCTGATGTGATTTTAGACTAAGTTGACTTTCGTTGGTGGCCCGTTGCGTTGACTATTGCGTTGCGTTAGAGCTTTTCGACGCACATTCTTCTGACCGTATACACTGGCCGATTGTTAATCACAGACAATCGTCACCAGCCTCCCATCCACGCACACTGCGAAAAATGACACTGGATTCCGCTCGTGCATACGTGGCAACGGCAATATGCATACGATGATTTGTCAGTGCAGCTGCCTCGTGCAGAAGTCGTAAGAAATCTGCCAAGTGCAGAACGATTCTACCTATCTGAGAAGTTTTCGTCGGCGATGGGATGTTGCAGAGGGTGGCATTTATACATCGGATTGACCTGGACATCGTATAATATCGTAGGTTTTATGTTTAAGTGTGCGTGCGTTGAGCCCCGCAAGTAGCTAAATGAAATCAATGGAAGTGATCCCTTAGCCTATAGCTTTGCTTATTACGGACAGTATCACTAAAACAACCATAGAAGATCACCGACTTTTACAGCGTGTTACATTAAGGAAGCGAGGATGGAGCAAAGTGGCGTTTGGTTAGCAACTTCACGTTCCTCACACAATAGCCGTCTTCCAGCGCAGGCATGTAGGTTCCCTGAACCCTCGTCCTCTTCTTTTATCCGTACATATACGTATATATATCGCTATAGTGGTTACGGGCGAATACTCTGGTAAGCTTAGTGAGCGTGGACAGGACGTGCGATATTCTATAATTTTCGTTCACTTTGCCGAACCACTGGCCATGGGTAGTCATCAAGATGTTATAAAAGATATAGCCCGCCCCTTAAATTCTTCGCTTCCAATACTCTGGTGAACTGTTCGCTAATCATATCTGATACTGAAACTTGCCGCCGAGGGCTTAGAATGCGGGCTTCACAGCTAAACTATTAAACTCCACAACGAACTTCATCCACACGAGCTAGTTACGGAGATGGAGTTAGCGACAATTGGTTAACCGCTGAGCTACTATAATTTGGCGCCAACTTCTCAGCCGACAGCGCATCGCAGCCCAACTCAAGCAATAAATGCTCGCGAGGTTCGACTTGTGCGGGCCTTGCAACAGCGCTTCCTCGATGTGTTAGTGGCCCAACACAGTTTCGGCGGCCGACATAAGAACGAGGTCCGCTTCAGCGCGGCCGGGTGTTGGGTCAAGCCAGTCAAGCGAGCGTGGCGGTGCAACGTCAGCGCCGTAGACCACATTGGGGCGAGGCTGTGTACGCGGGAAGATTAGAGGCGCAGTGCCGCTCGCCGAAAGGCATCCAGCTGGCTTCGCGCCGACTTTCAATTAGATCGGCGCTTCGGCTCGCGGGCCTCTCCGCGTCGAATGATTAAAACTCGCTAATTGGCGAAAGCGGGACTTGAGATGCGCATTCCCTCGTTTGCATATCCCCGCCTCACCCGGATCCGAGGTGAGGTGCCCGGCGTTCTCCAAGTTTCGTCACCTGCGGCCGTGGCGAGATGTAAAGTTCTACAGGTGCGCATGCACGTCTGCAGAGCGCCATCGTTTTTGAGCAGTGTAAAATGTAAGGCGTTCAGGTTAAGGCGTTGGCGCCCTTTTTTAGTGTCTTTTAGAGAACCACGAAAAGAACCGACATACTTGTATTGCTCGATATAACTAACCTCTGATAACTTTCTCAACTTCACTTTCTCAACGCGCTCCTTTTGAAAGTTGCTTTAACCATAATAAAAAAAAATCACGCATCTCCACGAAGGGAATCACGACGAGTGGGCGAAGCACTGGGGATCGTTCTTACCAAGTCACCCGTGAGAGTGCCTACTGCTGCTAAAACAATTTCCAATCCAAGACAATCCAATACAAGTCGATTTTCTCCAATCGAAACCTATCGAATCTATTTCTATCCAATCCAAACCAAATCCAATTCAATCCAATCCAATCCAACCCAATGCTCCTCACGCATGCGCAGCACGGCTGTCCAGGAGCGCTCTCTTTCTCTCTCTCTCTAAACTTTTGTGAACCTTTTATTTTGTTCTTGTTAACCTTTTGTGAACCTTTTGTTCACAGATGTTTCGATTTACACGGTGCTATGCCGTGAGCACGCACGCCGGGCGCCGGACGGCCAAGCCTCGGCCCCTAAAAAGTTCACTTTCATTGACAAACTTTCGGATTTCGCGCTAATAGCGTCAGCAGGGACATCACTCGTGAGGTAACAAAAGCAAAATAATTATTTTTGTAACTTTATGCTAGCATTTAGGCGGCACTACCACTCCGAACCATACGCGCAAAGAATTTTACAATCATATTTATTGTTCGTAACTTTTATGCGGCCGCCGATCATATAAATTCGTACCTGGGGTGACAGATGTATCTAGCCCGGTTAAGAGTTCTATATGAAATTTGCAGGGTTTTTGTCAATACGTAGCACTTCTTGTAATAAACAAGACATATTTTGTATTCGTGGTCTAAAGGGAAACATTAACTTTTCAACCGGTTCATCTTTCAACTCGAAAAGTAAGCTCAAAAGGGCCGCTTCTTTCGACCCCCCCCCCCCCCCCCCCCCGTTCGCTGATTCGCTGATGTCGGCAATAAAGCAATCCTTACAAGTCCGCTAAGTTTAGCAGATTACGTTGTACACGTGCTTTATGTACAACCTCTACAACCTGTATACACGAAAAAAACAAATAGATTCTGTTAACTATTATTGATGACATGAGTGGATATCACAATTCTGGAAGCTTAGATATAATTAAATACATCGTAAACCAATGTGATTGCGCGCGTTGCAGTAATTAGTGCATGGGGAACATACGGCACGTGGTGTTTTTTTTCTTTTACCACATTTCAACCATAAACTGGGGCTTCAGACTTCATATAACTAAGTACTGAATGAATTACATGGGTTAAACTGCACAATGCAGACACAAATACGCTCCGACGAATCCACTTCATACGGCCTTTGTAGAGGGAGAATATCATACACTTAGGCACTTGCAATCGAGCTGAACCCGCACGCAAGCTGGCCTACACACTCGGTTCTGGTTCTGGCAGTTCTGGTGTACCCAGGTAGGAATGGCTCACACTATGGCTCCGTTCATCCTGACGGGCAAGCGTCACTCTAGGCTTGACCTCCGTGCACTGCTCCTGTTTTAATGGACTCTCAGCACGGCACGGAGCGAGCTGACGGCGTGGAGCGCAAAGCGCTCTCACTTGGGCGTTCTCGCGTGGCCACCCTCTTCGGAGCTACCAGCACCACAGCCATCGTGAAAGCGAGACGACGGCTCAAATGACACATCATGCAAGCGTCGTGTGTGTATGTGAGTTTATGAGTGTGCGCGTGTGTGCTTGTATTCGCGTAGGTGAGCAGCTTTTGTTACATTGTCGCAGGCTGTACGCACCATGATAGCTATTTTCATCATGCTCGGAGGCGCTTCCTGCGTACACTGTCGTACCGGCTCCATCAGGAAAGAGCGAAAGTGTTATTAATGAACTCTCGTCACGCCTCCCTCTTCTGCTTTCCGGCCACTTTGAAGGCTGAAAAAATAATCATAATTGAGAAGTTGAAAGATGAACTTGGGATCCGGTGCGGCCGTGGCGCTATATGGGGTGGTTCCAATCTGCAGGCCCAGCACTCGGGTCGCGCTCTGGCGATGATAGATGAATGGACGCAGGTAGCAGCCCTCCAGAGGTTCTATGTAGCTTCCCGAGGACGGTCATTAAAACGCGGATGAATTTAGCGGGCACATAACGAGGGCTTTTGATGAACCTGTGATTGGTTGCAATCATGCCGCGCGCGTACACGTGTAAGGTTTTAAAGACTTGCATAGTGGGCAATGTCGTCAGCAAGGCTTGCTTCCGGATCTGTACGTGTAGTGGAGGAACGCATCGTTTAGCCGCCGTATTTACAATTTCATACGTAAAACACGCGCACGCCAAGGCACCGTCACGTGTGCAAGTTGAGAGTCAAGAAAAATGTGAGCCGCACATGGAAAAAGCTTATTTTGCTGCTAAACGCCACCAGATGTAAAGGTTCCTGCTTTATACGAGCTCTATATTAAACAAACTTCAAGGTCTCGAAAAAAAATGTCGTTTACTTAAAACTGAGCTCAACTAAAATGAGCACACGACGTCATCTTTCAAAATTGTGAGCTCGACACGTGTGAGCCAAGTCACAGAATTAATACTCATCATTTATCGCTACCCGGCAGATTATTAAAGCGACAGCCTTAATTGCTCCATTGCGCTGACAATTGATGCTGTCGTTGTTGTCTGACTTTAAAGGAGAGTTGTTTACATCGGAGTTGGTATGAGAAGCAAACCTGCGTCCTGGCAGTAGGGGGTGAGGGCATTACCAAGACTTCAAAGCAGCCCGTTGCCTCCGGCGGGGAGAGATAGCCCAGTGCGTGCAGCGGTGACGTCATACCGCGAAACTGCTGCAAGTGACAGCCCGCGCACACGACACGAAGTGAAGAGAACCGGTGCAAACCAGCCACGGAGGGCGCTAGCTCTTGGCAAGCAAGCAGTGCTCGCATTAAAAGAGAGGTAACTGTCCCCCGCTTTTTGAATATGCTTGCAGCGTGAGGTGTGTGGGTGTAACAGATCCTATAGAGTCTACTTCAGAGGCAACCACGAAATACTGTCCAATTCCCACGCGTTTCCATCTGTCTATCTGTCGAATTCTTTCCACCTTAGCAGCTTCGAAAATTGGTTGACTGTGTTCGCGTTTTAGCATTTTCAGCAACAGTACTTACTAACTGAACGCATATTTGCAGGGTTTTTTAACAGCAGAGCTGCTTAGGCCGACACAAATCCGCCAGGCGGAGATAGAAAACACCGCGCGCACTTGAGCGCGTACCTAGCGGCGACCGCCCGGCGTCCCCGACGCGAGGCGCCGTTCACGACCTTCGGCTAGTTACTTTAGCAAAAAGGAAAAAAGAAAAAAAAACCAAGCGCACGTGAGCGCGTGCCTCGCGGCGGCCACCCGGCGTCGTCTAGTCTTGCACGTGGGCTTACGCCGCATGACGAGAGCTCCCGCCTTCGTCGTCGTCGTCGTCGTGTAGCGACCGACGCGCTAACTATCCGCCATGCCGAAGACGATTACGACGAATCTGTCAAGCCATCCCTTCCCAATCCACACGTGGAGACGGCCACTGGACCAGCTGACGAAGAAGTGGACTTATACCGAGGTGAGGACGCACTACAATAGGATTTGCCCTACGCGGTTGTGCTGCGAAGAAAGGGATGACGGCGATTGGTACTGAATAAAATACTGTAGATACCTTAATGATTTTTGCTTTACAGTGCCGTCCAAAATGGCTTTGCACTGCTGGGGTCCGGCTGGGATCCGCTGTAAGAGGGGGGAGAAGTTAGGTCGACCCCCAGGTCTGCTGTTTCTCCAGCCTTGCACGAGTAGTGCAAGCTTCGCCGATATTTTTTTTTCTTTTTGTGTCATAAGAGCCTGTTGGAAAGGGCTAAACACTTTCTCACTGCCGGCCGAACGTCGACTGCAACGTGTCAGAATTCTTTGTTTATCGAAGAAGCCACAGCCCATAAGCTAATGACGCTTCAACTGCAGTTTATGTTTTTGTGCATTTCTCTCCAGTGTTTGCTTTTCACTCTACTCGCGCTCAGTCGTTCCCTTGAATACTGTAACATTTGCGTTCGCGAACACCGCCAAAGTGACAGACAAGGCGTAGAAGCCGTGACACTCGGTGGAGGCGGATGAGCAGAGAATCTCTATAAAACACACCTCACATGCATGATTAGAGAACAGGTATTTATTTTCTCATTATTTAACAATGGTAGTGAACATGAGTTCATTAAACTTAATGAGTCTTGGCAGGACTGGAGTTTTATGCTGGAAGAGAGACATGTGGCTGTCAGTTTCACCCCCGTCGAAGTGCATGTATTGACAGTAGATGGGAATTCTGTAACGCTTACAACTTCATTGCAAACTACGTAACTTTGACGATCAAATCAATCTACGCTTAATGATAGCGCCCTATCAGCGGTTAATTGTCATATACTTCTTGTTAGAAAACGTTTGACCCACCGCGGTGGCTCAGTTGCTAAGGCGTTGCGCTGCTAAGCACGAGGTCGCGGGTTCGATTCCCTGCCGCAGCGGCCACTTTTCTGATGGAGGCGAAAAGCAAAAACGCCCGTGTGTACGAGATTTCTGCGCACGCTAAAGATCCCCAGGTAGTCAAAATTAACCCGGAGCCCTCCACTACGTCGTGCCTCATCGCCTGCATTGCGTCGGCGCATAAAACACTACAATCATAATGAAGAAACTTTTGACAAAAGAAGAGTTAGAGCCGTTTTTTTTTTTCTGTGACCACACTCTTCCTGTAGGTGCCCATAAATTGACAACAGGCGAAAATTCTGTAATTTTTGCAACCTCAGTGTGAACTAAATATTGCATGTATCTGAAACTCGGCGTACTGATAGAATAATGATAGAGGGCCAATTTTCATGCAAATATTCAGGGGGGAAATTTTGATGAAGCGAGAGTTAGAGCGTTTTCTAAGCATTCACAAAAAAAAAACTGTCGTTGATTCCTCTGTCATAGGAATCGGTAAAACACGAAAATGAAATGTGCAGCAAAATCTGCAACTGAGCATAATTTGCGGGTCGGTGGCTGTCTTGTGGGTGTGCTTGGAGAGCGGCGTCCTGCTGGCGGGTCGCTTCGGCAAAGGTTTAACTGGCGTCATTTCCGTGACGGATATGACGTCAGTGAAATCTCGGTGTATCGCGGCATAAAACACTGCCGTGTTAAAATATAAAACCCGAAAACGAACTGCCCTAAGTACAACGTACTCTTTAGTTCTAACGGTTGCTTCCCCTCAAGAAGACCCTGTGTGCAGGGGTGCACCCACTACAGGCCGCTTGCTTTGTTGTACTGGCGTAATTTCCGTGACAGATATGACGTCAGGGATATCTTCGTGTGTCCTGGAATAAAACACTTTCGTGTTAAAAAGACCTTTTTTTGCGAATGCTCCCCCCGCAAGGCATTTTTGCCGAGGCAGAACTGCTGACGCAGAACAAGGACACACTCAACCGTGGCCATAAACTAAAATAGGAAACATCGATGTGTACTAATCGCGGATCGCGTTCCGACTTGGACATTTTCGACCGCTGTATTCCGTTCGCAAACGCAAAGAATTGAGTAACCATGCACAAAGTGCCGGCATTTGCGTTCTACGAGCGTGTAAAAAAAGGCTATAAATGGCGCGTTAACAGACGGAAACAACGTCAAGGAGAAAGAAAGGAAATCACGCACGCGTCGTGAGATCATGAATGGCGCAGCTTTCTTGGCCTAACTGATGGCGGTATTGTTAACCATTCCTCACGGCAGGAAAGCCAACTTTACGCAACGAGATTACACATTATTATTATTATTATTATTATTATTATTATTATTATTATTAAGCTCATCATACTTGGAGACTTCAACACCCCAGGTATTCGCTGGAACAGTCTTTCCTTTGAGCACAAAAACCATTATGCAGCGCAGAAATGCAGCATGCTATTAGATTTTCAGTCGTTCACCTCCATGCAGCAGTTTTGCCGCATAGAAAACTCTTGTGGAAATGTTCTAGATGTGTGCTTCTCAAACTTAAAAAACGTACAAGTGTGTGCATCCGAAATATCCCTTGTGCACCCCGACAAGTTTCACCCCCCTCTTATTGTCTCTGTCTCGGTCGCGACCCAGCATCGCTCTGGCGGTGTTGACAATTGTTCAGTCCCGCGATATGCTTTCAAGCGTGGAGATTATGCTGGGCTGTATCACTTTTATTCATCTGCTGAATGGTCTAGTGTTTTGGATGTCAATGATGTTGACGAACAGGTTCGACGTTTTACCGAAATAGTCAGAAGTGGCATGGAAAAGTATATCCCTTGTTATAAGCCTGTTCCTTCCAAATTTCCCCACTGGTTTTCTAAAGAACTTCGAAGTTCGCTTAAACTTAAGGATAGCGCCCACAAAAAGGCCAAGCGTTCTGGGCTTGACAAGTGGAAAGCGGAGTTTCGTCGGTATCGCTCACTTTGTAAAATCCTCTACCGGCGTGACCACCAGCTCTATATAGAATCGTTAGAGGCTGCTGCGTCTCAGAAACCGGCTGAATTCTGGAGGTATGTACGCGGCCGTTCTAAGGCGTCTAAAGAACACGTTAGCCTGCTTAATTCCGATGGTGAAGAGGTTGAGGATGTTGCCACCAGTTTTGCTCAGTACTTTCATTCTGTCTTTCAACTGCCAGATGGTAACGACGAACGCTTATCGTTTAATAACTCTAATTTTAACACACTTAGGTTCGATGAAAAAATTGTCAATGATAGCCTTCAACGGATGAAACCATCATTTTCCTGTGGTGCAGATGGAATTCCAGCAGCCCTCATGAAGGCTTACGGGAACATTTTTGTGCCTGTCTTAACTTCCATTTATAATAACTGCTTACTTTTAGGTAAATTTCCTCGTGCATGGAAGATCGCTCGAATTTTTCCAATATTTAAGTCTGGTGATAAGTCAGCCGTTTCTAACTATCGCCCGATCTCACTCCTTTGTGTCGCCTCAAAACTCTTTGAGTCAGCTCTGCACAAAGTTCTTGTTGCCTGCGTCAAGAACGTTGTGCTACCAAATCAGCACGGCTTTTTCTCGGGTCGATCGACGGTCACAAATCTTGCAAGCTTTATGACACACGCTTCGGCTGCAGTTTGTGAAAACGGCCAGTTGGACGTTATTTATTTTGACCTCAGTAAGGCGTTTGATGTGGTGAACCATCAGTTATTAATTAACAAGCTTGCTAAGTCCGGTGTAGACGCAAGCCTTGTTGCCTTGTTGTCCAACTATCTCCTTGACCGGGCCTTTTATGTAGATGTTAACTACAAAAAGTCTAGTGTTTACCCTGCAACAAGTGGTGTACCCCAGGGTTCCGCGCTGGGTCCATTATTGTTTTCTGTCTTTATCAATGATGTTTCAACAGTGTTAACAAACTCTTCTTTTCTTCTCTATGCTGATGATGTCAAACTATTTAGGCACATTAGCGGTGTTCAGGACTGCTGTGCCTTGCAGAGGGATGTGTCGGAATTATCGGTCTGGTGCAGGAAAAACTTCCTAATTTTAAACCCCACTAAAACAAAGGTTGTCACCTACAGCCGGAAAACCCACCGTCTGCTGTTTTCCTACAGTATTGAGGGAGCTCCTCTGCAAAGGGTTGAGGAGATTAGGGACCTAGGGGTGCTTTTCGACAGTACCCTCTCTTTTTCTCCTCATATTAGGCTCATCACCCGGCGAGCACTCCGAAGCCTTGGAAATGTGTGTCGGATTACAAAGGAATTCTCTTCTCCAGATCCATTTCTAATGCTATACAATGCAATATGTATACCACAGTTAGAATATGCTTCTGTTGCCTGGAACGGCATCTCCAAATCTAGTAGTGAATTAATAGAACGTGTGCAGAAGAAGTTTTTATCCATATTTAAGCACCGTCATCACAATCACAGTTTTCATCCTGATTCTGACTTATCCATAGTCCCTTCCATCCCTTCCTTGAACTGCAGACGTATGCGTGCAGACCTTACATTTCTTCACAAAATTGTTCATGGTGACCTTTCTTGCGCAGACCTGCTTAACTGTTTAGAGTTTAGTGTACCACAAAGGCCCACCAGGTCGCATCGCCCGTTCTTGACCGCTGCGCGCAACTCCAATCATTCTCCTGTGCGCAGAATACAGAATTGTTACAACCGCTTCTTTGAACGCCTTGACATCTTTCAAAAATCCTTTACAGTTTACCGTACAACGCTGTTGAATACAGTATGTTAAACACCTATGATATGTCTGTCGTTCTTTTTTTTCTGGAATTTGATTTCTCTGCGGTTGTGTCTATCCAACTGATAGTTGCCTATGTTTGAAACTGTTTACTGTCATTTGTTCGTTTTTTAATTTGTCTCTACACTCTTGCCGTTGTTTTTGTTGTATTACTGTCAAACTTTGTTGCTCTGCCTGTCGTGTGGCCTTTACGACGGGCAGAGCAACATAGGCATCTTCTTTTTTATTTTTTTACCTGTACCCAGGCTCCGCCTGTGCTTTATTTCTGTCATTTTCACTACTTCAATTTGTGTGTGTCTTGTCGCTTGTTTGTTTCTTGCTATATGTTTCTTGTATTTTGTTTTTCATGTAACTACCCGTGCGCCAGCACTCAGGCCTATGGCTGTTCCTGGGCACGTAAATAAACATGATTGATTGATTGATTGATTGATTGATTGATTGATTGATTGATTATTATTATTATTATTATTATTATTATTATTATTATTATTATTATTATTATTATTATATTATTATTATTATGACCACGAGGAGGAGGAGGAGGAGGAGGAAAGTGCTTCTCGTGGCCGGAATCGAACCTGGCACCATCAGGTTATGAAGCCGACGTCTACCCAATTGCCCCTTTCCGACACGGTCGATGAAGTTTGGATTTTTGACTTTGACTTAGACTCTGGTTGCATGGGAGAAAGCTCCGAGTCTTAAACATCTTTCTCTTAGGAAAGGGGCTTTGTATTTTGTTATAGCCGCTCTGTTGATCGTTTCAAGGGTAGCTGTGTATACAGCTAACAGGACCGGATCCATTCTCGGGCATTGCTAGCTTTGAACTGCAACAGTTGCTTTTCGATAGACGCTGTTTGAACACCTACCGGTGTACGCATGCGCTAAGAGTTGCCAGCAGAGAACATGCAGACATTCAGTTTAAAGAATGGCCAGCACAACCAATGTTTTGTTTTTAAATTTTCTATATAAAAATGAAAGAATGCGGGGATCCCCACAAAGCTTTTATTTGACTCTGTTTCTAGATTAGGGCGGCTTATAGGAACCTTAAGACAAAATCCAACATTGTTCAGTATGAAAGAATTACCCTTTCGTAACTGAGTCAGCTCCATTTTGACAATGAAAGGCATTTTTGTAACAAAAAAATGCAAGAAATGATAAAAAGCATCCAAATTTCTCGTGACTGTAAATAGGCAAGATTGGTGCAATAGATGCCAGTACTCTAAGCATACTTATCAGTGTGTTAACTGCGCTTCTATTTTCTACATCTACATTCTACATCTATTCTATCTTTGTTTTCTACATAATTATATCTTCTAACTTCATCTATTTACCTCCATATCTAGATCATTCGTTTAAAGTCTCCTATAACATTGGCATGGTCTATCGGGACGAGGCGGTCTTTTTAAGGAACCAAACTTGTATATTGTGTTCATGGCCCCTATAAGTTCGTATCACCTTAGGGAAGTTTCACTCTTGAATGTACTGTTGGTTATGTCTGTTGTTTTATGTTCCTGTGAAAATGTGCTGTATCAACGTGAAACGGTACAACGAGTCCCTCCCGACTTGCTTAGGGACGTGGACAAATTCTGACCTCAATGCGGAGGGGAGCTCTTGAAATGCCGTGTGCGTATGTGTGCACAAACTGTCACTCGTTTGAGAGATGGGGCCACCTACGGTGCTTGGAGATTGAACGAGCGGTGATGAGCTCAAGCGGCGCGATTGCCATCCTACGGAGCAAAGATCTTCAATCTATTTTCCCTCTGTCAGAATGTCCATTGTGAAGTCGCGTACTGCACGCCATCGGCGCGAGGGAGCGAGAGAGAGAGAACGCATGTGCAATGCGGGCAGTGCACTTAGACCCTGCGATCGATCATTCACAGCGCACGCAACAGATGACTGCCCGCTTCCAGTGGCCTCGTTGGTTCGGCCTATTGTGCCGGTTTCGCTTCGTGTAGGGGAAGAGCACTCGTGTGTTCCGTGGGAGCAGTCGGACTGAGGCCAAACCATGACGACGTCACTGACGGAGGGAAGCGACTGTCTTCCGTGCTGAGAACACAGATACAAGCAACAGACTGAGGGGAACATTTTAAATCTATGGCAGCTGCAGCTATTCTTTTTTTGTCACCTCCTTTTTTTTTCTGATAGACTTTTTGGTGTTCGGGGACGTAGTTCTGCGACGTAGGTGTCCTATAACTGTACTTAGCCCGCAGAAATATTGTCCCCGTGTAAGAGGCATCGCGGAGAAAATGGTCATGTGCAGACTCTTTTGGCTGCGCACGAAGTTATGCTTTAAATAGATGAGTCTCTAATCTGCGCCTATAAGAATTTAATAAGCCTTCATTACATTGTGGGTTGTTACAACTTACAAAGACTAAAACCTTGGGGGTCCTGAAAGAATACCTCAACAATACCCTGTTGCTTTGTTTACAAGCCCGAGATATCAGACTAAACTCGATTTCTCTCATGAAATAACCAATCCTTAGCACTGTTTTCAACAAAGTTCGACAATATTAAGTAAGCAACATGTTTTGTATTGCGCGTTCAGCGCTTGCGTTATCGTCTAGCTCGTTGTAGATTCCTGTATGAGCCTGGCCCATGAAACAATTACAGACCTGTAGTGTGCGTGAGAACATCGAACATGTACTATGTGTGAGCCTTTCTTTTACACTTGCGTTACTTGGTTCAGTGGCGAAAGACAGGCGTCCCGAAAACTGCGTAACTAAAGAGCGCTGCCGGAAGCTGACGGTAAAAGTATGCCCGCCAGGAAATTAAGAAGGAAAAGTTTTATATCAGTCATACTTTAATAGGACTGCTTATATTGTCTTCGCCAAACTGTCTGCCCATCAATGCACTTGAGAAAAGCAGTTTCCCCATTTCAAATGAACTCGATGTAAAGCTTGGTTTCGGTGAAGATGCATTTCTCACTCCGTATGTGGCAGTGAAGCCCATTTAAATAAACTGAGTTTTTGCGTCCTCCACGACATCATGCGCTCGAACACCCTAAACCCAGCAGCTCAAACATGCATGAACATGCATTCAATCATGGGTACGTACGTACGAACTTACGTACGTACGTACGTGCATACGTGCATACATACATACATACATACATACATACATACATACATACATACATACATACATACATACATACATACATACATGCATACATACATACATACATACATACATACATACATACATACATACATACATACATACATACATACATACATACATACATACATACATACATACTGGGAGCGCCATCTTCATACCGATCGCTACAGTGGTTATTCTACCCACTCATGGCATCCATAAACACTGCTATCATCAGTATCGTCATCATTCACGCGCCACCGGCTGTCATCTTAACATCCCGTGCCTCACGCGACCGTCATCTTCGTCGGAGCTCTGGTCGCTCGGTTCGAAAAGCCGGAATAAACGGTCTGTACTCCCCCGTGTTTGCGCCTCTCAATACATATATATATATATATATATATATATATATATATATATATATATATATATATATATATATATATATATATATATATATATATATATATATATATATATATATATATATATATATATATATATATATATATATATATATATATACATATACGCAGGCAAACAGCTGGAAACAGAAAACCAACAGTGCAGAGTGAGTGCTAAATAAAAAAAATCAACAATAAAAAGTGAGGAAACAACTTCATAGGCATACAATGCGAAATCCGCAGCGTTGATGGGCTGTGCATCCACACCGTGTGTCATGTGCAGTTCACCTATTACTGCACACGACTTCGACATGGTAAAAAGCACGACAAGACTGGGACACAAGAAGGGACTAGCGCTCGTCCTGTGTAACTGTCCCTTCTTGTATCCCCGTCTTGTCGCGCTTTTTACCATGTCGAAGTCGTTTTGCCAACTAGCCCAAATTTCTACGTTGAATAGTCTGTATGCGTTTACCTGCTCATCTGAGTGGTCATGCTAACAAAACAAAATGCAGAAGGCCGGCGCCTGTCAATAATGAGATTGGTTGCAAGTCAGAGAATTTACAGAAATGTACTACACGAATCGTGATTCGACCTTTGTGGGGTTGTTCTCGAGTAAAACACACGGCTCCTTTGTCGTTCTTTTTAAAGGGACTGCGATCGAAATCTTGAACAGAGAACTGCTATCAACAATCGCAATCTCATCACAGAGGAAAACCAGTGCATGCGCCAAGACCCAGAATGGCACCGGGTTCTAGACAGGGAGGCCGTTTCATGCGGGCCGGCCCAGCTGATAAGATTGTCGGCATTGTGCGTCTTTTACTGTGCACGCTAGGGGGTTGAGAGGGAGGAAACAAGCCGGCGGGGATGGGTTGGAGCACCGACAGTGTTCCTTTGTCCCTTTATTTCGGAGCCAAAAAAGGTGTGCACATCTACTGTGAGTGCTTCAGACACACAGAAAGATTTGTCTTCCTTCTTCTGACAGATGTGACGGTGGAAAGCCCCCGTTCTTTTTTCCCTCGCATGTTCAATGTTACCCATGCTATTCCTGGATCAAGGCAGCAATGCATGCCTTTTCATGTTCACTATATTCATTGTCGGCTACCTAATACGGACTCGTGGCACTCAGTTTTCAGTGCTGGTTGCGCGTAGAGGGATATAATTCTAAGAAAACTTCGTCCAAGAAGTGCTAGTGAAGTTGCTTAGTTCCCCACAATAAATTATGACGATGTGACCAACTCGTGAACAGGCCGAGAATTGGGGACGGCGTGTGCACTACAGCCGCGCTTAAGAACGACATCTCTGTTCTAGGGAAATATCAAACCTCGGCGAAATCTCGCACTTGCAGACTTGCACTCAATGCGTTTTCAAAACGTTTCGACAGAGTAAGAACACGGTCGAGAGCAATAAAAATTAGAGTGAATAAACGCGCTCATAGGCACGAATCTCCAAACTTGATAGCACGAAATGAAGGTCGTTTTGTACGAGTATAAAAGACAGTGGAAACGATGGGCGGTAAAAAAGAAGGAAAGGACAAAAGAACACCTAAAGCGCCGAGATCAGCCAGTTGCAACAAGTCGAATCGAACGCATGTGTGCCTAAATGTCATTGGAAAAAAGTGTCCTTGCAACACAATTTGTAGTAAGCGCAGTTTACGAAAACCTCTAATCATTAAGTGCGATAGAAACAATCGGGCATGTCTTTTAGAATTAATCGGGCATGTCTTTTAATGCAAGCGTCGGTTCAAAAAAAAAAAAAAGGAAAATCCCGGGTCACCTGCACTAGCGTGAAACCTGGGAAGGGGCGAAGCATGCGGTGTATAAGTGTATTCAAAGATTGTAAGTCTCTCTCCCGCAACACGCGGCTCTTTGATTGGGCACCGGAGAAGCTCCGGTGGAAGGAGCAATCGCGCGCTTGCCGAGGCGGTGGCGCCCTCTTTTGCGTTGAACCGCATTTGAGCAATTAAAGGATGGACAGGCTGGCCGTAAGTTGCCTTCGTGTCACACGATGCAGCATGCTAAGAAGCATGCTTTACAGGAGAAAACCTCGCCTTTGAAATCGATTTTGAGACGGAATTTAACAAATTTCTGCTATTAATGCAATTAAATCCCGACTATTCCTATATTTCAAAACCAGTTTTATTCATCATACACTTCTCTTTCGACCCTCGTTTGACAACTTGGTTTACCGTGAAATGAGACGACCAAATGAGGTGCCGGCAGCCCGAGCCCCTAAGGTGTTCCGCCCCTAAAAAAGATTTCTGCTCGAATAGTACAGCGAGAGAAGAAATAACGAAGAAATAGCAGGTAAACATCAATTGTTTATTCGATTCGTAAAATTTCTCGATGTTCTACGCTGAACGTAAAAATAGCATGGCGTTAAAGAGGACGAAGCTTTCTTATTCCTCTCACCAGTTTGGAGATGCGCGCACCGATATATTTGCGCGGTAACGAAGAGAGTGGACGAAAAATCCATAGCACCCTGGTGTGCTACGAAGACGAACCGATATGTCACCGTGCTGTTCAACATTTCGCTACTTTGACGCATGCTGCTCTGTTGAAGGGCGAGTGGACCCGTTGGAAGGATCTTGCCAAAGAGTCTTCCAAAGAAGTGGGCGTTGTTACAAAAGTTAAGGCCTCACAACTTTGTAAATATTTGAGGATAAAGGCGCGTTAAGCTCGCAGACATTGGTGCTGTATCGGAAATATGTAGCCAGCCAACCGACGTCCTGTAGCTAGGAATGATATTTACATTCAACATACAGCCGGGGTTTTACCTTTGTAACGTTCTAAATCAACGTGGGAGGCTGAAAGCTATAGCTATCAGACGTCTTTGCGGGAACAAAGGTAATGAATATATCCGATGAAGTTTCTGCTTAAAATATAATTGCCGTGCACAACTCACACCTTCCACGGGCTTAACACGCTGGCAATTACGGCTCACCTCCGCCTCTTCGCCTTGTTTGGGAATGACAAGTGCCCGCAGAGCGATCAATGCACTTCCAGCACAAATCAAACCAAGTATACATTCAGTCGTGCCAATAATCGTATAGGGGCTCAGTCTTCATTCGAAGATGGCACACAAAGGCCATAAGGCAGTAGTCACGAAGCAATTTATGTGGTTCTATTAAATACCAATCAGGGCACCCGCAACACAAAGACTGATCGTGGTGATGGCTACATCGTCCTGTACCGTGAAGTGTTTATCATGGACACTGTCTTCGCATTTAGGCCATCCTACCAGATACCTCGGGGGCAGTTTTTTTTATGATGTTGGCCGGAGAAGAATCATCCACCGCACTTTAAATAAAGCATCACTGCCAGCGCTGCAAGGCTGCATCTGCTAATAGCATGCAGGTCGGCCCACAGGTTCGGGCGGCCCGCCGGACCTGCCCCTCCCTAGCGACGGGGGAGTCGACAGCGAGGCATGCGGGTTGCCCGGCGAACAGCAGCAGAGAGCGGCCAGCAGTCTCGGCCAATTACGTTGGGCCCCAGATTTGGGGGAAGCTCAGGCTTTCGTACCCTTCGCGCTCGCCGGCCTCTGGCGCAACAGTGTCCCAACGGCGGCGCAAGAGAGAATCAGCACGCGGACGACCGTCCCGGGGCGCCTCTTGCCTTCGGAATGCGCGTGCCTCGAGGCGCTGCCCGCGGCATATCCGTTAGATAAAGCCGCCGAGAAGGGAGGGTTCGTCGACCCCGCAGATAACCTGACGCTAACGTCGGAAATAAATGTCCCCGGACCCCCCGCCAGTGGGTCTTCGTAGCGGTGGCTGCTGCTGCCCGTCCCGCTTTCCGGGCCAGCTTTATAAGACTGATGCATGGCGGCGCGGCATTCCAGCGTGTCTTAAGATCGCGTGGAAGTGCGTGCCGCACGCACCGCCACCAGGGGACGCTCCGACGCGTGCGTGAGGGCTCAGTGTCGCCCCTTTTTGCGCTCTCACCGCACGTCGTGCGCTGCCGTGGCCCCGCTCAGAATTCCGAAACGGCCCGGGACACGCGACGTATCCGGCGCAGAACATGATCGCGGAGGGGAGAAGATTGCCGGCCAAGGAGCGCCCGCATTCGCGCTTCTGCCAAATCCACCACCCTGCCTGTCTGTCGTACGTGCTCAAAGCCTGCGCAGCAGTGGGGGCAGAAAATCTGTTATAAGTCTTGTCATAACTGTATGAATCACGAATGTTTGAGCAGAATTCCCACAGCCTTTCAATGGTGTTTCGGGCTGTTCTAAAGGTACCCTTCTCTGAGAACTTGCTGACGAGACACGAAACGACTAACGCATTCTGCAAACTTCGAAATGCTTTCACCCTCCGCAGTGGCTTAGTGGCTAAGGCATTGTGCTGCTGAGCCCGAGGACGCGAGTTTGATTCCCGGACGTGGAGGCCATTTTCTGATAGACGGGAAGAGCGAAAACGCCCGTGTGTTCTAGATCTCAGCGCATGTTAAAAATCACCAAGAGGTCAAAATGACTGCGGGGCCCTCCACTATAGCACGCCTCATCGCCTGTTTAGTGTCGACGCGCTAAACCTCATAATCAATCAAATCAACCGAAAATCTTCCGCACTAAAACAGGCCGGATATCATGTCATAACTGGGCGAAAAACTTCGCGCAATTATTTTGCCTTCCCGCGTGCTTGCACGTTCCGTGAGCTGTTTGCCATACCAACCAAACACGCATGACTTTAATAGGAAGACAAAAAGGATATTCTGGTATAATACCAATAAGAACGAGCGACTATCCAGGCTCCGGGAACCTGTCTCAAAGAAGAAAAAAAAACAGTTGTAAAAGCGTCTAGCAGGACTAGAATCACCGGAGTAAGCAAGAGGATAAAACGAGAATAGGAGGCTGCACAGCGTGCTCAGTGCAATTATGTCTGTCGTTAACGTGAGCCGAACCAGGACCCCGTCGTTGCAATGTGGGAGAGGAGGCGCGTCTGTCGTTTAATCGGCATGCGCACTTAATTTTGTTACGGCTCACAGTGGCCAAGGATCCGAGCACTGCGGCATTCATAATGCACTGGGCAGACGTACAGCACTAGCAGTCCTTTTTGTGATGCACTAGAGAGCGCACGCTTTCGCGGGAATAGATATGTAGAGAATGCCCCTAAAAGGGGGTTTCCACGTTTGACCAACTTTTACGCCGAACAGCTAAGTGGGGCTTCGACATTTGACTAACTTTTACGCCAAACAGAAATTTGGACAGACTGCAAACGGGTAGAACCGCGTAGAGGGAGGGGGGCGAGGTACGGATAGGGAGGGAGAGAGAGGGGGGAGAGAAGGTGACAGAGAGAGAAGCAGAGGGAGAGAAAGAGAAAGGGAGAAAAATTTGTGCATTTCGCATGGCGAAGGGCACACGCAGTCGCATGCAGATAGATAAAAAGCTGAATATATAGATTTGCAGACAGACAGACAGACAGACAGACAGACAGACAGACAGACAGACAGACAGACAGACGTTGTTTCATGGTGGCATTAGCGGCATCTTTAAAGTACAAGGAGTTTTTTGAAGTGCGTAAGAAAAGTACGTAAGTAAAAACACTAAAGACACCCGCCGCGGTGGCTCAGAGGCTAAGGCGTTGCGCTGCTGAGCACGAGGACACGGGTTCGATTTCCGGCCGCGGCGGCCGCTTTTCTGATGGAGGCGAAAAGCAAAAACGCCAGTGTGTACGAGATTTCGGCGCGCGTTAGAGATCCAAAAGTGGTCAAAATTAATCCGGAGCCCTCCACTACGGCGCGCCTCATCGCCTGCGTTGCGTCGGCGCGTTAAACCCTACAATCTAACAATCAACCAAACACACTAAAGACATGGGTCTTAAAGTTGGTTACTGCATAGACGGACCCTCGATGCGTCAATACAGGGGTAATAATTACAAAAAAAGAAAATACTGGCAGCAACAATGCAATAATATAAGACGCTCAAAAAAATGAAAAGGGGTGATTCACCTCAAGTAAACAAACAAAACAGGAAAAATTTCACAACTGACATAACAAGACAAAACTAGATCGGCATATGTAATTCCCATTAAGAAAGAATGAACAAAAAGCGACCAAAGACCGATTGAAAGAACAAAAGGTGTCTGTTAGGGACGATTTAAAAAACGGCACGCACAAAAATGATTTCACAGCATGTGGTAAACTATTCCAGATTGATTTTGCAGAGAAAGTTGACGTCATTTTGCCGTAATTATTTGCACACGGGGTAGTAAAAGGTTTGTTTGATTCACACCTTGTGCTGTTGTGGCCTGCCAAGAAGGTGGGGTTGATAAAATTAAAAGGCAATTGTAAACACAGACTTGAAAAACATTAAGCTTAAATTATATTGAAAGAAATTTTCAAACGATAACACGTTATAATGGCGCAATGTGCCTTGGGTGTTAGATTGAGGATGTCTCCTCGTGATAATGCGAATGGCTTGATTTGAATGTGTTGTTCTGGTGAAATATGACAATGATATGTGGTTCCCCAGGCTGTGATCCCCTAAATTAAATGGCTATGAATGTGAGAAAAATAAAGTGATAAGAGAGATGTGAAAAATACGGATGAGCTTTGATTAGGGCCCGAATACCATGGGCAGTTTTTTTCTTGATATGACTGATGTGAGGGCTATATTTTAGGTTAGGGTCGAGAAAAACATCAACAGAGGAAACCGAGTTGCAAACAGCAATGGGGTTAGGACCGAGTGTTAAAGACAGAACTGAGGGTATTTGTCGTTGACCAGGTTTCAAGATTGCAAACAAAAGCTCGCGGTGCAACCTTTAAATGCACAAATATATATATATATATATATATATATATATATATATATATATATATATATATATATATATATATATATATATATATATATATATATATATATATATAAGACAGAAATAGAGTTTGGCAGTCAAGAAAACCTCGGAAAGCAAAGGGGAGGATATGGTAGGTCAGTGAAACAGATATAGAATTTGGAAAGAAAGAAAGTGCGAAAAAATGCCCGCCAGGCGGGATCCGAACCCACGACCTCCAGAATACCGGTCTGGTGCGATAACCACTACGCTACCGGCGGAGCTATTTTCCCCTCCGCTTTCTGGGGTATTTATGTTTAGGTATTTTTGTTTCCTGTGCTTGGGGGTGGTAGCCAGCGCCACTCGGACTACACGGGGTGAAGGGGACCTTCTTTTTAACCCCCGGGTCGTGACTCGAGTGTCTACGACAGAGTTGTCGACCGGCGTTGAACCCTCTTAAGCTTCCTATGGCACCAAGACTGCCGGGACAGAGGCCCTCGCTATGCATGTAGCGAATCAGAATGGGAAATGAGGGGCTCGTTGAAAGTAAGTCACAAATAAGAGTTGGCAGTCAAGAAAACCTCGGAAAGCAAAGGGGAGGATGTGGTAGGTCCTTGAAACAGATAAAGAATTTGGAAAGAAAGAAAGAAAGTGGAGAAAAAATGCCCGCCTGGTGGGATCCGAACTCACGACCTTTTTTCCACTTTTTTCCACGACCTTTTTTTCCACTTTTCTCCACTTTCTTTTCTTCCATATTCTTTATCTGTTTCAATGACCTACCACAACCTCCCCTTTGCTTTCCGAGGTTTTCTTGACTGCCAACCCTTATTTCTGTGTTATTTCTACGAGCCCCTCATTTCCTATTCTTATTCGCTAGATGCATAGCGAGGGCCTCTGTTCTGGCAGTCTTGGTGCCATAGGGAGCTTAAGAGGGTTCAACGCTGGTTGACCACTCTCGACATGTCGTAGACACTCGAGTCACGGCCCGGGGATTAAAAAGAAGGTCTTCACCCCGAGAAGTCAGAGGGGCACTGGCTATCACCCCCAAGCCCAGGAAAAAATTACATTGACATAAATACCCCAGAAAGTGGAGCAGAAAAATAGCCCTGCCGGTAGCGTAGTGGTTATCGCACCATACCGGTATTCTGGAGGTCGTGGGTTCGGATCCCACCTTTCTTTCTGACTCAAAAATTCTTCATCTGTTTCTATGACCCACCACAACCTCCCCTTTGCTTTCCGAGGTTTTCTTGACTGCCAACCTTTATTTTCTGTCTTATTTCACCGAGCCCCTCATTTCCCATTTCTGATTCGCTATATATATATATATATATATATATATATATATATATATATATATATATATATATATATATATATGTATATATATATATATATATATATATATATGTATATATATATATATATATATATATGTATATATATATATATATATATATATATATATATATATATATATATATATATATATATATATATATATATATATATATATACCTTGTCACGCATTTTCCTATCGACGCTCTCTTCGTCGTTACAACATACGGGACAGTATGCGCATCAATTTTGCAGTAGTGTGATGCTGCCGGCAGCACGAGCAGAGCGCAAGCAGGAGCAAACGAAACGTCACATTCTCGGTCGGCAGGCTGCGGCCGATATAAAACATTGAATTTGCCCTTCCCACGCTGCGACTGTGTAAGGAAAATCGGCCGCAAGATTGCTGCACTGCGCAACGCCAAAGGCCAACACCATAAATCAGTAGTGGTACCAGATATCGGTTTTGGGGGGGGGGGGGGGCGATTTTTTTTTGGGGGGGGGGGGGGGCAGGCGAATTAAAAATCGCTCCCCTCCTTGCGCCAATTCTGCGGAGGGGGGGATAACCATGGAGGAGTGTGCGCGTATGCGGTGCAACCCGCTGGGATTTAACTTCGCGCAAGTGGAATGCTTAAAAAAACTAAAAATAGGAAACTGAGGACCTCTTTGGGGGGGGCGACCGCCCCCTTCGCCCCCCCCCCCCCCCTTGGGACCGCCACTGCCATAAATGTGCGTACTCGTTCTATTCATATGTCTGAGCCATTGGCTGCTGACCACTACGATGGGGATTCGACCACCGCCCTCGGCTGCCCTTTTTCTGGTGTAGACGGGCAACCACAACTTCCATGTGTCGAGGTTCCGTCGCACCTAAAGATCACCTTGTGGAAAAATTGCCCTGCCGGCTTGCAATGTACGAAGTGCCTCATGGCACAGGACGAGCTTCAAGGCATCAAAAATGCCAACATATCTTGGAAAGTGTGTTCCTATGAGAAAACAAAAAGCACGGACCCACCACGTGGTTTTAAATTATTCCGCACAGATCTCACACGAATAATTTTAAACTTTTTTTCTGCCTTCAGCTATCGAATAAGCAAACTCCTAAAGGTAGATTTCTCTCCATTCAACTTTTCCTTTATTCGACATTACCAAACGTGTCACCACTGCGAAGGTAGTGAGCGGTGTGGCGCGTGACATAGCTTTCAGCGTTTCAGTTACGCTAGGAGGGCGAACTTCGCATTTTTGTAACGAATTCAAGCAATGATTATAGATTAGCAGAGAAAGCTGCCAGCAGGCGATACGCATTCCATCCTTTTGGAAGAAAGTGTATCCCCCAACATTGCAGGCACTACGTATTTTCTCCTGGAAGAAAAAAACAGCATTAAAGTAGATGACACATGCGGAAGGCAGACCCGTACCGCACTGTCCCATTTGGTCAGTGCTCCTCCTTTCTTCTTTTTCTGCTATTTCGTCTCTTTCAGCCCTGCTTTGTTTCTTGCCTAGGATGCTCGTCTAGGATGCCTTACCAATGGTAAGGCATGCGAAATCATATTGGAAGGTGTGGGCTCGGTCCCCACTCTGGACGCGTGTTTTTCTTTTTATTTCTTTCTTACGGAAATTTAAAAATGTTAACTTCAGTTGCAGTAGTAACAAAAGAAAGCCTAACCATCCCCCTATGCTTCCTTGGCGTTGTAGACTGCCGACCTGTCTTTCTGTATTTCCTCAACGAGCCCCTCGTTCCGGAACTATATATATATATATATATATATATATATACACAGAAAGATAGGTCAGCAGTCTACAACGCCAAAGGAGGCATAGGGGTGGGGTTAGGCTCTTTTTTCTTTTTCACTACATTTAATTAAGTAAACATTTTTTTTTAATTATACAGAAGAAAGAAAGAAAAACACGCGCCCAGAGTGGGGACCGAACCCACGCCTTTCGATTACATGTCGAATGCCTTACCAATTCGGCTATCTGGGCGACTGTGTTCTCCTTCACTTTCTGGGCTATTTATATTTACTAGAAGTGTATCTGACGCTTGAGGGTGGTAGCCAGCGCCACTCTGACTACACGGGGAGAAGGGGACCTTCTTTTCAACCCCCGGGGCGTGACTCGAACGTCTACAGCCTGTCATGAGCGGGTTACTGGCGGGAATCCCTCTTATGCTACCTAGGCATCAAGGCTGCCAGAACCGAGACCCTCGCTAGGCTTTCGCAGAATAATATAGTAAGGAAATGAGGGGCTCGTTGAGGAAATACAGAAAGATAGGTCAGCAGTCTACAACGCCAAAGGAGGCATAGGGGTGTGGTTAGGCTCTTTTTCTTTTTCACTACATTTAATTAAGTAAACATTTTTTTTAATTATACAGAAGAAAGAAAGAAAAGCACGCGCCCAGAGTGGGGACCGAACCCACGCCTTTCGATTACATGTCGAATGCCTTACCAATTCGGCTATCTGGGCGACTGTGTTCTCCTTCACTTTCTGGGCTATTTATATTTACTAGAAGTGTATCTGACGCTTGAGGGTGGTAGCCAGCGCCACTCTGACTACACGGGGAGAAGGGGACCTTCTTTTCAACCCCCGGGGCGTGACTCGAACGTCTACAGCCTGTCATGAGCGGGTTACTGGCGGGAATCCCTCTTATGCTACCTAGGCATCAAGGCTGCCAGAACCGAGACCCTCGCTAGGCTTTCGCAGAATAATATAGTAAGGAAATGAGGGGCTCGTTGAGGAAATACAGAAAGATAGGTCAGCAGTCTACAACGCCAAAGGAGGCATAGGGGTGTGGTTAGGCTCTTTTTCTTTTTCACTACATTTAATTAAGTAAACATTTTTTTTAATTATACAGAAGAAAGAAAGAAAAACACGCGCCCAGAGTGGGGACCGAACCCACGCCTTTCGATTACATGTCGAATGCCTTACCAATTCGGCTATCTGGGCGACTGTGTTCTCCTTCACTTTCTGGGCTATTTATATTTACTAGAAGTGTATCTGACGCTTGAGGGTGGTAGCCAGCGCCACTCTGACTACACGGGGAGAAGGGGACCTTCTTTTCAACCCCCGGGGCGTGACTCGAACGTCTACAGCCTGTCATGAGCGGGTTACTGGCGGGAATCCCTCTTATGCTACCTAGGCATCAAGGCTGCCAGAACCGAGACCCTCGCTAGGCTTTCTTTCTTTCTTCTGTATAATTAAAAAAAAATGTTTACTTAATTAAATGTAGTGAAAAAGAAAAAGAGCCTAACCACACCCCTATGCCTCCTTTGGCGTTGTAGACTGCTGACCTATCTTTCTGTATTTCCTCAACGAGCCCCTCATTTCCTTACTATATTATTCTGCGAAAGCCTAGCGAGGGTCTCGGTTCTGGCAGCCTTGATGCCTAGGTAGCATATGAGGGATTCCCGATAGCCAAGCCGCCTGCCGAGCATACCAAGCAGGTAGGGTTTCAAGACTAGCGCTTCGGGTTCTGCTTCAACGGCCACCGCAGAAGCAGGTCACAATCATTTGGACCCCGCCCCACTCTGCTCTTCGCGGCAACCAGACGGCACACGTCCTGGCCCGAGAACTCGCCCACCGGGCACCGCAAGAAGAGTCGGAGCGAACCTGGCCACCGCTCCTCACATACGCCGACATCACCCAACACTATCGACTAGCGAGACAACTCTATCCCCCAGTCACCGATCAGGCCACGAAAGAACAGGAAGTCATCCTGAGACAACTACAGACTAATACCTACCCCCACCCAACACGACTACACGCCATCCACCCTACTCTTTACGACCCCCTATGTACTCACTGCCAAGCACCAGGCACGCTGTACCATATTGTCTGGGAATGTCAACGGAACCCAGACCTTCCCTCCATCCCCAACCCCTCACGCGAGCAGTGGGAGAGTACGCTGGCCAGCTCTTCTCCTGAAACGCAGCTTCTGCTAGCGGAAAGGGCGAAGACAGCCGGTCGTACCAACGGAGTCTTGGACTAAGGACCCCGACCACAAAATGCTCACTTCAACTGTGATTAAAGTTTCTCTCTCTCTCTCTCTCTCTCTCCCGCCAGTAACCCGCTCATGACAGGCTGTAGACGTTCGAGTCACGCCCCGGGGGTTGAAAAGAAGGTCCCCTTCTCCCCGTGTAGTCAGAGTGGCGCTGGCTACCACCCTCAAGCGTCAGATACACTTCTAGTAAATATAAATAGCCCAGAAAGTGAAGGAGAACACAGTCGCCCAGATAGCCGAATTGGTAAGGCATTCGACATGTAATCGAAAGGCGTGGGTTCGGTCCCCACTCTGGGCGCGTGTTTTTCTTTCTTTCTTCTGTATAAGTAAAAAAATGTTTACTTAATTAAATGTAGTGAAAAAGAAAAAGAGCCTAACCACACCCCTATGCCTCCTTTGGCGTTGTAGACTGCTGACCTATCTTTCTGTATTTCCTCAACGAGCCCCTCATTTCCTTACTATATTATTCTGCGAAAGCCTAGCGAGGGTCTCGGTTCTGGCAGCCTTGATGCCTAGGTAGCATAAGAGGGATTCCCGCCAGTAACCCGCTCATGACAGGCTGTAGACGTTCGAGTCACGCCCCGGGGGTTGAAAAGAAGGTCCCCTTCTCCCCGTGTAGTCAGAGTGGCGCTGGCTACCACCCTCAAGCGTCAGATACACTTCTAGTAAATATAAATAGCCCAGAAAGTGAAGGAGAACACAGTCGCCCAGATAGCCGAATTGGTAAGGCATTCGACATGTAATCGAAAGCCGTGGGTTCGGCCCCCACTCTGGGCGCGTGTTTTTCTTTCTTTCTTCTGTATAATTAAAAAAAATGTTTACTTAATTAAATGTAGTGAAAAAGAAAAAGAGCCTAACCACACCCCTATTCCTCCTTTGGCATTGTAGACTGCTGACCTATCTTTCTGTATTTCCTCAACGAGCCCCTCATTTCCTTACTATATATATATATATATATATATATATATATATATATATATATATATATATATATATATATATATATATATAGCCCTTACTCTACCTGCGTTGCGAGGTGTCACTACACGGCCTCATCGAGTTAAAGAAGGTGAGAATGAGAAACATTAACCGGTTGTGATTAAACGCTGATTACGGCGTAGAAAACGGCAGCGTAACGGTGCTTCACGAATGCCTCGCATTCCGAGCATCTAATCAAAGCTCTTAGGAAGACTCTCCATCTCGACCCGTGAACAGGAGCTAAATTGCTTTTAACAGGATTAAATTGCCCTTTTTCTTCGCGTGGCCCTCGAAAAAAGCTCTTTGTGGGCGCGGAACTTGGGGTTAAGCTTAAATTATTCATTAATCTGCTCCTTTGACCCAGCGTACGAGATAGTTTTCGCTGGGGCTATCAATTCCCCCGTTATGTTTTGTTTCTTTGTTATCTCGTGTTTTTTTTCTTGTTTTCGCTGTCTGTCTCAGGCCGAGCTAGTTTTTTTATGGAGAACCAGGATGTAGTGTCACGCACATTTCCGAACTGCCTTTCCTCCGGCTGCCGATCATGGGACCTCTTTGTGCTCGTGGAGGGGGAGCCTTCGAGTATTTCAGCTTTTACATACGCATCCTATTTTTAGGACCATAACAATTATTGCTGCTGGCCCCTCAAAGACCGAGCCCTTCTTTCATTTCTACTTTATTGTTTGGTTGTGTTCGTTCTTGAGACGAGAGTTGTGAATCGATTTTCTCACTCTTTACAGGCTCCCTTACAGCCTGTTTTAAGTGCGCAGCTACGCGTTGACCAATTTGGGAAGGAGGGGGAATCACAGAAGGCAAAATAAAATGAATGTTAAACAGGCGATCTCATACAACACTGAAATATTTTCTCTGTAGCGGTCGGTACCGTTCGTCATCATAAAATGTCAACACGTCATGTGGGGTGGGTGTGGTATATGCAATCCCACGGTCCTGAGGAAAAAAATATATAGGAAAAGTGGCTGCCTTAATGATCGGCTGAGACAGCGCCGGACAACTTCGGGCTCGGGCGCGTGTAAAAATTTAACTTTAAAAATTGCGAGGATTGTATTCCCAAGTTTCAACTTACCAGCACTGTAGGTCGGGGAAAATCAAGACGTGAACTGCTCGAAGCATTTCTAATAGGAAAATACAAGGAGACTTGTGTCAGTGATCCCTCGGTGGTCTTAACGGATAAAGAATATCAGTTTTTATCTACGTAACTTCACTTTTTCATGTTGACCAAAGTGTGCGCGTGCGCGGGAATCAGATTAAATTTCTTGTTTTTTTACGAATTAAATCAGTTGTTACACCCGCGGCGTTGTTAAAGGAGCACTGACACCGATTTTCGGCGTTAATATTATTGCACAGTTCGCTTCCTTCACTCAAAAGAATACCCTGGGTGAAATGTGAGCGGCCTGCGACGCGAAGAACATATTTTAATTGGATCTCATTCATCGCGCCGACGGAGCAGCGCGCGGAGCGGCACTCAGCAAATGGACATCAGCGTGATGTCATCCAGGGAGAGCCAAAAGAAGTGACGCGGCAGCGCTCGTCAAAAGCTCGTGACGTCACTTCATGCGCGGGGCCCCACGAGCGGCGAGCGGGCGCAACACCCTCTCAAGCGGGCGCCGGTGACGTCCGCACAAAGCGATGAGGTCAGGCAGGGAGTCTGTTATATGCGCCGTTCGGGATGAAAGCGCGGGTGTTTGAAACAAACGATTTTCAGGCCGTTCAATGTAATTAACTATCGCGCGCTGAAGTATTTGAAGTGCTGTTTCAGGTTCGCCAGGCCATTAATCATCGATAAAAGCAATAAAAGTGCAACATAAAATTTTCGTGTCAGTGCTCCTTTAAGTTCGGGCCCCTCGCTTATTAATTAAAATTGCCAGGCATCTAGATATCTTTCGCTGGGTTGTGACGTCCCGTTTGTGGGCGCGGTTTTAGTGGTAAAACTGAGGAGTTAGATATTTTGAGGGGAACAGAAGAGAGATTATGAGGAGGACGGAGAGAACAGGAGAGGAGAGCGCGGCGAGCCCCGTTCGACGCGGGCATTGCCCGACCTCTTGCTGTTATGCGATCATGAGCCTTGAAAGCTGTAAATGCGTAGTGTAAATACATTGTACATATTTGTATATCTTGTTCGCTTGGAGTAGCTCATCGTTTGCCACGTGCCGTCGACCACGAGCCATCGTTTCATCGGACCATCGCCTCGATCATCGACTTCGGCGACCGATCCACCTTAAATTTAACTGTCGTGTTCGCGTTCCTTCTGCTCGTGTCCTGCGTCATTTCCCGCTGCTTATTTTTTGTTCACAGTATGAACCAACTCGCCCACTATTTCGCGCTCTGGTCAGCACTAGCAAACAGCATTGCTTGTTACCATCCCACCGTGTGGAACGTACCTCCCCAGTAGACTTGCTCGCTGGGAAGAGGTTTTGCTGCGCACACTTCGCGTTGGAGTGGCGCTTTCACCTTCTGTGACCCCGTCGGGGTCACCACCCTACCATACCCCGTTCGATATCACCTGCCCCTTCTGCACAGCTCCTGCCGCACAAGCTGATGCGGACCACCTAATATGGGCGTGTCCTTCACTAAACACAGCCAGAAAGCTACACCTGAGAGGCACAGGCCTCCATCGTGAAAGACCCCCCAACCTCCAGCGGTGGCTCTGGGGACCCAACAACCGTTCCCTTCTTGACTTCCTTCGTGAGACGGGTGCCCATCTCTAATTGTAAATAGGTTATTTTTTATGCCAACTGGCATTCTATCACAAAAAATAGCTGACATTTGCAGTATAATATAATACAATACCGATCTACAATAGGTGAGCTGTACACCATTTTGGTTGTCCGAATGGCACAATAAATGTTTTACTGAGGTCGGCTCCATTCCCATCACGTTTCACGGGTAGCATGAACGCTCGCGCCTTACGTGTTTAGCCCTTTTGCAGAGCCAAGAATTTAGGATAACCTCAACGCCGGTCTTTCACGACCAGTGCCTAATTACCGAGTCATCGTCAAAAAGCATAAAGTAAAGGCAGAAAAAGTCGGGTAGAAGAGTCTTGTTCCTTCTCCGAGTCGAAATCAGTCACTAGAAATTAGCTCTACCAACATTCTGTCATTCTTCAATGCGCACCATTCTTTACAGCGAAAGCTGTCATGGCTCAATTTCGTGAAAATTATGTCATTTTACGCCACGAACCATTGGCTCGCGTTTACCGTATACCGTCACCAGCAACTGCCGCAGCGGCGGAGAGAGAGAGAGAGAGAGAGAGAGAGAGAGAGAGAGAGAGAGAGAGAGAGAGAGAGAGAGAGAGAGAGAGAGAGAGAGAGAGAGAGAGAGAGAGAGAGAGAGAGAGAGAGAGAGAGAGAAGGCTCTTTATTGAAACAGCAGAGACTTTGCCGGCGTTTGCAATCGCCTGCGTGTTTCTCTGCTAGGGGGCGGGGATGTAGGGGAAAACATGCTCTAGAAAGAGGTGGGCAGAAAAAAAAAAACACTGGGGTGTCTTGACGTGCTTGACGGACTATTTTGTAGATTGTGTCACAGAATTCACAGTTTTGAAATGCGACCAATGTCCCCCAAATAAGAAACCAAACTTTTTAGAGCCTGACGCTGCTTTGAGGGGTAAGTCCATGGTCCTAGGATAGTCTTCAAAGTTACCGGCCATAATCTAGGCGTTCAATATCTCCAAAAAAACGGAATCTTGGTGCCAAGTACGCCACATTTTCTAATAAAATAAATTGTAGTTCGGGCACTTGGGCAGATCAAAGCAGAAACTATGGACGGTCGTAGAAATAAACGTTTCCAGAAAAGCTCCGGCAAAGTCGCGCAGCACGAAGGTGAGCTCAAACAAGCATAATTCCCCGTACTTGATTTGATCTCACTGTCCCGCATTCTTCTACCTGCGAAACGTCTTGCCTCTTTTTTGGGCCCCGGCAGGGATGAGCAATTTTCACTGGCATAGCACAAAGCACACTTTTTGCGCGATATTCGAATGCACATATGTCCGAGCCAGCCTAAATTCTAGCCACCCCAATACAGCTTCACCGCCGAATCGGAGCACGCCTTATTACTTTTTTTGTTGGTGATCCTCAGAGTTGGCCAAATTACTTCTAAAAAGGAACTGAATTACATTACTCATTACTTTCCTAGAATTTCCTAAAATGTAATCAAATTACATTAGCAATTACAGGTGACCGGAAGTAATGACATTACATTACTATAACTTTACAAAAGTAATAAAATTACTTTGAAATTACTTTAACAAACATTCATCACTCATACACTACCAACTCATATAGACTTATTTACATTCATATACACATGCACTGCAATCTCAAAAATATTTGTTTATACACCAATAATGTACAGTTTATTTACAGCGCTATACGTTGATATGTTCGATATTTTTAAGGAGCTGCGATTCTAAATGGGCATCGGAATGTGTCCCCGTTTGTACGACTGAGTGTCTTTTGCCGGGCACGGATGAGGGCAGGGTTGTGTTGAACATAACAAAGAACTTTTTCATTTTCGGGTACTCTTTTCTTGGTCGACTATTTATGCAGTAAGAGAAGCGGACAGGCTATATCGCAGTCCAATGTAATTGGGAAAATAATGAGTAATTTCCATGAAATTACTTGCCTGAAGTAATTTATTACAACACTAAATTACCAACACTCGAAAGTAATTCATTACATTACTCATTAGAGCGAAACGTAATATAATTACTGTCGTTTAATTACTGCAATTTCATTACTGCCAAGTCTGGCGCTGATGCAACGATTCGGGAGCCTCGGTGAAGATGCAGATAAGAGAAGCATCGCTGCCATATCTGTTTCCATAATCGGGGAGGTCACGCACGTGCCACGCGTGTGACAAGAGGCGACTTCCGTCAGATCAGGTGCCTGTTGACGCCTTGCGCACGCCATGGAAGAGCAGAACGGCACAATGCCGAAAACGCCGCTCGCGGGGTAAGCCGAAGAAGCGACGAGCTATTGCGGGGGAAAACGTCCGCCTTCCGCCTAGGCAACGCCCTATTCATTTCCGGCCACTGCCTCACATCCTTATTTCCGGTCTTCCCTAGCTACATGGCCATCCTTGTTTGATTTATTTTTCTTTCTTTCGTTTTGCTCGTTTGGTTCGACCCGGAAAAAACGTCGTGCTTGACCAAGTCATCGCTCATTTTGCTTCGTGCTGTTATCGTCTCTTCCATAGCAAGTGCGTTTAATGGGAAAGCGTTAAATATCCGTTTAAGCGAAAAAGGCGGCGTCGGCGGCGTCTGCGTCAGCGAAACGGCTCCTAAAAGAAAGCGCATGGAGGTCCATGTGACTTCGAAGCGTTCCGTAGTGCGCGCTCCGCATTTTCCTTAGTTGGTCCTCCTCTTACCATGACCGTCTCCTGGAAGTATATATCCCGCCATCGTGCCCCGGTTTGTTTTTTCCTCGTCTTAGAGTGAAGAAAATAAATAAACTCCGCGTTACAGGTATCCTGCCATTTTGCTGACGAACGGATTCACAACAAGGTTGAATGAAACGACAAAGCAATAAAAGGCCACGAATAAATATTTCATTCATGCTGAGTTCACTTCCCTTGATACAAACAACCAGATGATACTTCTTCGAGCGGGCAGAGTGACGTCACACAAGAAATTTTGAAATTCTGTTGACTATCTTACAACGAGAGCTCTGCAGCGCCAAACGCCTTTGCGAAAAATACCAGTTTACCAACTTTGTTTCTGACGAGTCTCGTCGAACAGATGACCAGGCTTTAGCCATGTACCCTTTCCTCACTCATTACAAGCAAATCCTGGTCGATTTCACCGGCTTCCGCTACATCGTGGATGGCGCCTGATACAACGATTGATCCCGTAAAACTAGCCAGAAAGAGGCTCCCCACCGGGGCTTCTAGAAGCGTGAGGGAAGGAATGCATAAAAAAGTTGGAAGAGAAAAATGTTCAAGTCGAAAAAAGAAAACCGGGAATAGACTAGGTAACCGTTTATGGCAGTGCGAACAGAAAAAAAAAAACATTACGGGAAAGAAGGGGGTAATGTAAATTTTTCGGAAATCGTTGCGGTCGCCTTAAAATTCGCGAACGGCAGGGAGGCTATAGGAAAGAGAGGAGTAAGGACGGCTGAGAAACGGCCGGAAAAATAACTCCGTAATGTAGATGTTTTATGCAAGAGGATGGCACAAGAAAGGCAGGTAAACGACGGAGTAAGAATATCGTGTTGAGTCGGGTGGAGTGGCCTGGGACAGAATGACCAAGAAATTTCAGAGAAGTCAGAAAGAAGGGTGAGAAGCGAAGAACGCTGAGAGAAATGCCGGCATAAAATGGAACATGATGGAGGCCAGCTCTCTCGAATGTCTCTCTCCTTCATTCGCGCATTTTCGCCGTCACAAATTGCCACTTCCTTTCCTTCTCTTCGCGCAATTGTTTTTTTTTTTTTTTTTGTTATAACTCTCTTGAACAGGGTTGGAATGCTTGTATTCTCCCCTGAATATCACTTTAAAGGACTGGCCCCGTCGGCGGCCACCTTATTTCTTACCTTCGATGCCTTTTCGCGCCACATGCCTTTTTAATGAAAAGCATTCGTTAGCTATAACTGCACATCGATCTGCCAGGCCCCGTAACAAAGGAAGGACTTGAACCCGTGCCGCACGCACATGGAGCGGACACGCTCACTCATTCACATTCGTAACAAAACTATGAAGCAATCACTCAGATTTCCGAGATTTCGGCGCACGTTAAAGATCCCCAGGTGGTCAAAATTAGTCCGGAGCCCTCCAATACGGCGCGCCTCCGTACAATCAATCACGCAGACATGATATTGACATGGCGCACACCGCAGATTGATATATATATATATATATATATATATATATATATATATATATATATATATATATATATATATATATATATATATATATATATATATATATATATATATATATATATATATATATATATATATATATTGATTTATTGATTGATTGATTGATTGTAGGGTTTAACGCGCCGACGCAACGCAGGCGATGAAGCGCACCGTAGTGGAGGGCTCCGGATTAATTTTGACCACCTCGAATGGCCAGTCCGAATGGCGCTGGCTACCACCCCCAAGCACAGGAAACAAACATACCTAACATAAATACCCCAGAAAGTGAATGGGAAAATCGCCCCGCCGGTAGCGTAGTGGTTATCGCACCAGACCGGTATTCTGGAGGTCGTGGGTTCGGATCCCACCTAGCGGGCATTTTTTCTTCACTTTCTTTCTTTCTTTCCAAATTCTTAATCTGTTTCAATGATCTACCACATCCTCCCCTTTGCTTTCTGAGGTTTTCTCGACTGCCAACCCTTATTTGTGTGTTATTTTCAACGAGCCCCTCATTTCCTATTCTGATTCGCTACATATATATATATATATATATATATATATATATATATATATATATATATATATATATATATATATAAGAAAAGAAAACTTTCAACAAGGTAAAAGCACGATTGTTGCCAACGTTTCAGCAAAGAGACTTGCTTTCGTTAGGGTGCATCAGGGTGCATCGGCGCAGTGGTACATTATATAGCTGGTGCCGTTCTTAACTTCCCCCCGACTGGAACAGTCAAACATAATTACTACGAAAACATCGGCAGCGTTCATAGATAAAGGGCTTACGAAAATTTGCACGGAAGTTGCAGCTTACAAGAAAAAAAAAAAAGCTTCGACCATTTTACAACGATCGAAGAAAACGTCGAGAGTATGGTTTAATAAAGTTTACTCAGCATAAACAAAAAAAAATAGCTGGCCTCCGTGTCTCACATTCGATGTTCTCACATATCAAGGACAATCAGCGTAATGTATTGTACGACATTTCTTCCCCTTGAGTTTTCTTTCTTCCCCTAAACACAACCAAGTAATTGCAAGTGATTACACTGCTTCCAAATTATGTAGCGATTAATTCTCTTAAACCGAACAACTCATCTCATTGAAGTAGTATTACGGTAGAGGTATTCTTGCTTCAAACGTTTGATATTCCTTTTTCCGCGTGACTAACAGCATATCCAACATATATGTATAATTACTTCCCTCGCCCTCCCTCCCTCCCTCCCTCCCTCCCTCCCTCCCTCCCTCCCTCTCTCTCCTTGCCAGACGCACCTGGCTCGCTCTTTCGCTGTCTGGTGAATGTCTGGCCTCATTTTATGTAGAAAAGCCAGCACGCCTCTGCTTCCGCATTCATCCGGACGTACACGCACACAATAACCGAACAGCAAAAAAGCTAATAAGGCAACGAGGCAGTCTTTACAATCAGCGCTGTTTTTACGCGCGAGAAACCCCGCTATATGCCACTCGTTTTTCTATACTTCCTTTTTCCCCTCCCCTATCTCTCTCTCTCTGCTCTTTACGAACAGCACTTGCTTCTAATGCTTTACAATGCTTTACCCTAGCCCTGACTTCGGAACTTCCAATAAACTTTCCCTGGCCCGCATTCGTTCAGTATTAAAACAGTTTTCTTTTTCCTCTTCGCTTCGTTTTCATTCAATCAGCTGCGTTCTCATTTCGCCCGCACAGTTTCCATATCGTTCACGCAGGAACGTGCCTGCACCCCCCCCCTTCCCCCAATTCTCCCCCAACTTTCCGTTTTCCCTCTCGCTCTCTCTTTTCTTCCTCCCGAATTTAGCCCGACTCTAAAAGGGAACAATCGACAAGCAGAAGCGTCTCGTGGCGGCGCGGAGAGCTGTCTCGTTCCTTATTCGAAAGTCGATGCTTTGCAGGCGGCCCGTTTTAATAGTCGTATAAAAGGGGAAACTCCGCAGGACAATGCGGGCTTTCGGAGCCGCCTCTCCCGTCCTCCTCCCTTCCCACCTCCGCCCCTCCTGAACCCCGTCGGTAGCCCCTGCGGACACGAAGCAAATAGACAGTGAGCGAAAAGTGCGCCACCTCTATTCGTTTTTTTTTTTTTTTTTTTTTTTCCCGCTCTCGCTCAGCGGCGGAATAAAGTGTGAATTATTAACTGCGGCGTCAGTCAGCCTCTTATTCTATTCGGGCGTGCCGCGAGCTTTTACGGCGACTTGATGCTTCCTTTCCACAACCCTCCGTCTGCCTCCAACTTTTTGTGTCCTTTGTCGATTAGCTTCCCCCTCTCCCCCCTGCCGCATTCTTCTGCCTTACGTCCCGAGCAAAAAAATACGCGCCTCACAATTTGCGAATTGGAGACCGCCTTTCTTTGGATATAGTACATTCCGGTTTTGTGCGTACTGGCCTTGAAGCTGTATTGAACAATCAACACCCCTCGTGGCCTACTTAGTATCGTTTAATTTCTAAATTGCGTTTCTTTCAACTTCACTGTTCACCCGTTTTTCAATTGAACATCGCTTCCTAATCTTGAGTACATTCGACTAATCCTGTCTCTATAATACCAGACCTAAAAGTCAGATTAAATTCTATGCCACGTTTATTACAAAGCGAGGCGGGGTTACCCATTGTGTGGGAGAAAAAAAATATCGGGGGAATGCATTTCGGCCAAAATATTCGAAGTAAATAAAGGGTCCGTAGAGTGCGCTCGATTGTATTCAGAGGAAAGCTTGGTTTGTTCTCTTCACCGGTGTCTTTTTTTTCTTTTTCTTAGCCATATTTCTTTCGCGTTCGGTTCTGGGGTTTTATTTACAGCTTCTAGCCCCCATTCAGTTTTGCAATCACGTGAGGCCTCGGGACGGTTGGAACGAACAAAGCGTAAAAATTATGAAGGGAATCTTGCGCGACATGTTGCGTGGCCGGGCCGGGCACAGCGTGCGAAAATAAGGCTGCTCTTGCGAAAGCAAACTATGCTGGCAGGCCACACAAGGCATACAAAGGGTTCAATTTCCTGACTTATGACTGGGCCTTTTTTTTAATAATTCTAGACACGTTGTACGAGCGTCCGGTGATTCACCGCGTATGGCGACGTGAACGTGATCGCTTGATGTTTAAACCCACACATATATACAAGCGGCCGCTGCAACTTTAGTATAGACTCAACGGAATCCACGATCCGCAGTGGGATGCGCGGCTATTCCTCTCGAGACATTTAGCATATATTTAGCGGAGTTTAACTTATAATTAGTGAACCGCTGTCGATTTGATGGGGCAGATGTAACTTTTCCTGGTGGCATCAGCCCCCCCTTCCCTCCCCCCTGAAGCATGAGGGTTAGAATGCACTTAAACATATTTGGTATCACTTTCCGGCAGCGATCATTTCTGAACAGCACAGTATCCTTTCGCGAACTTTTCGCCGCATTTGGCCGCTTTGTTCTTTTGAAAATTAAAAAAGAAACTGAAACGTTTGTTGCTTTCTTACACGCTGCCACGGAAGCCGCTTTTTTTATCTTGCGGAGGCAAAAAATAACACCGAAAATTGTGTGAATAACGGCCCTCATGTCGCAGAATTTCTAGTCGTCTATAAGTCGATCTCAAAACTATTCCACAACGGTAAACCCGCAGTTCCGGTGTTACTTCCGCACACAATTTTAGGTTTAAGATTTCATTTATTTTATTTTATTTTTGCTTTACCCTTCCTCTCTCTCCTTTCTCTCTCATTGTTTCGTAGAGGCAACTCTTACCGCTAAAGTAAGGGAGGACTGATTTTGTTATCATCGCTTATTCAATGAGGTAGTGACCATTTAAAATCAGCGTGCGCATCAGTATAGGCAGACACAATATTTCTATCTCAATCATGGTGCCCAAATAAGCCTTACTCACCCAATTCTCTGACTTGCCCAAATCCATACTCACCTTATCTCCCAGTGTTCTGGAACCATGTAGCAGTAACAAAAAAAATTCACGCATCTCCACGAAGTGAATCATGACGAGTGGTCGAAGCACTGGGGATCGTTCTTACCGTAAATCACCCGTGGCATTGCCCACTCCCATATGTAAATGAGTGACAACGCGTGTGTACAGTATATACAATTCCAATGCAATCCAATCCGATACACTTCAGTTTAATCCAATACGATCCAATTCATTTCAATCAAATTCAATCCAATACATTTCAATCCAATCCATTTCAATCCAGTCTATTTCAATCCAATCCAATACAATGCTCCTCGCGCATGCGCAACACTGCGTACACGGACGACAAGCCCCGGACAAAGCGAGGTCCTAAGGTGATTCGCCCCTAATATTTCGTAACCGCTATAAGCTTTTACCCTCAAAACACGTAGGCGGACGCGAGCTACGGAGAAATTATCTTCTCCTGACTTTTCTCCAGTGCCGGAAAGGAGCACAAAAGATAATCACAGCGGATGCCATAACAGTTGGGCGTTCGGATTCGGGTGCCTACACCACGTCGGTGTCCGCACGCATGCCACTGCTGCACTGTCTGGGGCGGCGCAGCGGAAATGGGTAAAACAATTAGCGCCGTGCGCAAATCACGCGGCGCGTTCTGCGAGTTCGTTTTCGTTTCACATCCCGCACGCCCCAGGGGACGAAGAACAACGTGACCGAGCTGCTGCTGCGAGGGAGAGGAGTCCTCATAACGCCACCAAGGCGACAAGGCCTAAGGGGGCGCGTCGACGCTACTAGGCTGCATCTGGGGTCAACAGACTACGCTTCCCCACAAGGCAGAGATGGGAAGGCAGAACTGGCGTCCACAAAAGTGCCAGGTGTAAAGGGGTTGGCGATGGGAGACTGCGGTAAGGAATCTAGGCCGCGTGGATTGCCACTCTAGGTGGCGTTTGATCTCCCTTGTTCTCTGTCTCTCGCTATTTCTTGCACTAACCCGTTTTTCACTCTCTCTGGCTTTTTGTCGCAGCCTTCAGCAAACAAAGCGCGCAGGCGAGAGACGTTTAAAAGAGGGGGAGTGTCGGTTGTTCCTCCCCTGCCCCCGGGCGGCCTTACAATCGGGCAGTAATTAGGACGCGTCGGGGCAACGATAAATCTTGCGAGGGAGACATTTAATCACTGAGCTCGCTTCTTTTAGCAGCTTTTGCAGTCGAGCTCCCAGCGAGTTTACCGAGGAAACTCCTATGCTGCCCGCCGCCCTTTAAGAGAACGCGAGCACTCACCAGGTCTCGGCGAAAGATACGAATGAATGGAACGAATTCATCTCTTCGTTTACACCCAGAATGTTAGCACAACCTGTTCTTGTGGTGTTCTCGTCACCGAATTCAGCGCGCTCGCGAACTCTACAAGTAGGCATCGCCACCTGTTACACCCTTGCGCAGTGGTTTCAAACTACTGCTGCTACAGGAATCATCGACGAGAACTTTGCTAGTACACCAAGAACTATGGGACTTCGTTGATGTGAACACTATGGTCAGAGCACTTACTCTGCTATGGTGTATTCTGTATGCATGACTCCAAACACGCGCCAGGCGTGGTAAAATCACGCGTCTATTGTGCGTCTATTGTTTACAGCTGTCTTTCTTCTCCATAGTACAATTGTTTGTTTTTCCCCGTGCGGCGTTAGGTTTTCTGTCTACGGACACAAAAGATCCCGGGGTCTAAATCACTTGCAGCTTCGCCGTAAAAAGCAACAGCACACAAAAATATATGCCCGCACAATTAGAGAAACGTGTTGCGCTAATTGAGCCACTGCGCCAGCTGTCGCAACAACTTTGTTAACCGACCCAAACTAAGACACCTTGCCTGAACCTTTCCTATATTTCGGAATGACCGTTTTTGAACGTACGGTAACAATGCAAACCCTAGGCACGCTGGCATGTCAGTTCGCCGACAAGCGGGTGAGTTGACGCACGCTCTTAAGGTGGAACCCTTGTGCGGCCGCGACAGGAAGCCTTTTCTAAAGAGAGCATACTCTTAGAAGGGCTAGATACTGCGCGACAACACAGACTACACCACAAACTACAACAAACCATTCTTATAATGAAACCCGTTCATTTTAAAGCCCGCTTTATCCGGTCTTTTATGGACCCACACTTCAGGGCACAGAAATAAGCAGAAGAAAAACCATTTTCAATAAACCATTCCCTATTACGAATCCAGCTTCCTACCCCGATGGCTTTATTACAGCGAATTTTTATTTGTGTAATACCATCTATTCCACTTATAACAATATCCAAGTGCCAAGGAAATCCCATCGTTATAACCGATGATTGTTATATGCGGGTTGCTAAATAAAAAGACGTAGCAGAGCTCAAAACATTTTATTTGCATGCAAGCAAGGTTGTACTGCTACCTATTTGGGGAAAAGAAGCCATACTCGGTCAGCTTTGTTTGGTGCACATGAAGCTGGCGCACATCTTTTTCAAGATCATCTATAGGTGATTCACCTAGCTGAGCGAAGGGTCCTTGGTGGAAACGACGTCCCTGAGAGACCATCATGCGTTGGGCCTCCTGCGAATGCGCTACCCAAGTAGGCTGTGCAACCGCGTCGTCAGAGTTGACACTGCGACCGCTGTCCGCAGCACCTATCCGCGCAACGATCGCCTCTTCAGTGAGGCGCTCAGACGTTTCCAACACACCGGCCCTGACGTCTGATCCGCGGAAAAACGGACGTAGTTGAAGAGGCACCCAGTCAAATTCAAAGCAGCAGGCACGGGGACGGGGCCAAAGCGGCGGCATCGGGAGGGGTGTTTGGAAGGAGAACTGTTCCCCTCCTCCTCTCGCTTCCTCCTAAGCTGCGCAGTTGACTCGTTCTCTGAGGAGTGGACGGGATGCGAGGCGCATCGCGGAGCATGGTGTCGGCGTAGTTGGCGTGGAAAGCCGGCGGCACCTCGCATTTTCGGTGCTTGTTGTAACCCGATTCAATCGTTATATCCGATATCGCGGCACTGGAGCATTGTAATAAGCGGCTTATTTTCCCATGGAAAGCATACAAAAGCGGATGGTGCCATACCTGTTCATCGTTATATCCGATATATTGTTATAAACGGTATCGTTACAGGTGGACTCGACTGTATTCCGTCATGGCCGTCGTGGAAGACGTCATGGCCGCGTCACGGTGACACCTCCCATACATGAAACGGCTAATCGTTCTCCAGGCATTTTTAATAAAGTTGTTTCGCTCGCTGTGATATTCCACACGAGAGAACAAAGACGTCCGACAACACGCTATTGCACGCAGGTGACAGCAGTTCATTACCAGTAGTGAAATGCCTAGTAACCTTATTACAGCAGAAAGAACACAAGCCGTAGCTGAAATTTTTCCGTTTAGAGATAGGAATTCTGTTCTTACGGAAACCGGCGCACCTTTGGCAGAAAACGACGCAGGAGGGAAAATGTTTTGGTATGCATTGGTGAACGCTCGCTGAAGCAGAAGGGAAGCTGCACGGAGCACTCAAACAGCGGTAGTCTTTCCTCTATTCTTTCATCTGTCTTCAAGAAGCAGAGCTTTGAATTTCAGCCGTAATTCCGTTGTTGTTGTTTTTAATGCCTCGCACACCTCTTCTCTCCCGTCCAGCGTTTCGGTCCCTTGGTTTCTCGGTTCCGTGTTTTCTTCTGCCCCTTCAAAACCGCCGTCGAAAGAAACATGCACAGATCCTTTGGGTTCTTAGGCCGAGAGCAGTAACGTCTCCGTCCAGCTGCCACATTTTGGTAAACACAACTGGCCGATCCCGAAAATGCGTCGCCGAAGCCACTGCACGGCTCTCAATTGCTAAGGCCTAGACAAACCCCTACCCGCCACTCGGGAGCCGCAATCGAAGCTTGAGTCGCGCTTATCAGTGCATGAGGGGCTGCCATCATCGTGCCGGGCGCTCTCGAAGAAACAAAGACCTTCATCACTCTAATGGTTTCCAGAAAATGAGGTTAATGGACGAAGCATCCAGCGATCGCTCTCGACGTCCGTCAACTTCCTCTTGCCTTTCCGCTTGTCTCGCTAAGCCCCGAGGGGGGAAAAAGACATCGACGTCCTTACTCGGCGAGGCCTTGTGGTCTCCGGCATTGTCATTTGATTCATGTCATTTCGTTTTCGCCTTCGTCGCTCTCATCGCGTATCTCTTTTGCCCTTGAGAGTTGCATGCATACAAGGCCACCCATGGTTGCTTAGAGTCCGATGCGCAGCAAACAGCGCTGCAGGCATGCCGTGTACCGCAATCTACATGTACGCGCGACGACTCACGTCGTGTACACACAGGAACTGGGTAAGGGGGGGGGGGTGCAGAGAGGGGTAGGACGCGGCATCTCCACTTAACCCGAAATGGACATCAGCCGCCACTCTACGAGGAGGTTTCCAGCCGCCCCTCAACCCAGAAGTCGCGGGGAACGAGGCAGGCTTCAGCTGATTGACCCCACGCGCCGCTAAATGGTGCACAAGGAACCAAAACAAAGCAGGCCAAGTTTCCCTTTCATCCGTCCGCTACCGCAGCACTAGAAGAAGAAATGGAAACGGGTGCAAGCCAGAGGGAAGTGGAGAAGGCAGGCTGCCGAGCTTTTCCTGTCGGGATAGCTACGATGGAGTGGATGCTTTGTTTTGATTACATGCTTCGACGCCCAACGTTGCCGCTGTCATTCGGGACGACTGCGCCGAAATTCGGGCGCCGGCGGGCGTCACTGCAGCAGCCGTCGCTGGGACCTCGTCATGTGGCCTCCGTGCGGTGAACCGGGTTGCCTTATGCGGCCTGTTCTCTTCGCTTCCGCGTGCTCAAGATTTGACTTTTGACTCGGCGCTCCCGCGTGAGCCTGGAAGCAGCGCTGTGGGGAAACTGAGCTATGCGATACCGCCAGTTCATTTTGAGGGAATGGAAACGCCGGCGCCACTTCAAGGCTCATTGTTATAAAGAAGCTGCTCGAAACCATTTTGAAATCAGTGCGTGGCAGAGGCCTCACGCTGGAAGGGAGGAAGGCGTGGCGAACAGAGATCTTACTGAGAGCTTTGAAGTAGATAGAAACCCTTCCGCGCACTCCTGCCGGCAAAAATGGGCTTGCGAATGAGTATGTGTGGGCATTTGCGTGGAATGTGATGCACCTTAATGCCCATCTCCATCCCGAGTAAGCAGCCCTCGGCCAATTAAAGACACCAACTTTCAACTCTCCCTGACGAGAGTCGTAACAAAGCATAATCATTTCGTCATGTTAAAGTAAATATTGTTTAGGCTGCATGTGGAATTCTTGTAGTCCGAAGCCCCTCCGGAGTGGAAGCGGATCGCTTGGAGAAAGGACAAAGGGTGAGGGGTGGCGCTGACAGCAGCCGTCGTAGAGATAATTGCCAGGGCCCTAGAGGGGAAGCAATTGTCCTCACTGTCTCGCCTTTTTGCCTCCGCCCCTGCTTGAATACCGACTTACCCGTCTTTTACGGAGGCGGCCCTAAATGTGAGGCGTTATAAGAGAGTTTTAGTAACCCAGAGTCCTTCAACTGACGAACTCTGGTATAGTATTTTCAGCACTACGCCAAGGGTTGGCGTAGGCTATTGCCTTGCGTCGGTTGCACTGCGCATGCGCAGTACGCATAGTTGGTTTTGCGTTTAGCGTACGTCGGACGAACGCACGTTATTTCAGCAAAGTAGCGTGCGTACGCTACGGCCCTTGCGGGCCTGGCGTATCCCTGGTGTTAACAATACCGAGGCATGTAGAGGGGAGCACCTCAACGTTTGCGTTCTTCTGTGAGCAGTAATTTGCATCTTATAGAACGAGTTTCTCGCGGTGTTGGAAACTAACTAGGCGTCGCTGATTGCCCAAACGATGCTCCTGCGTTCGGACAATCTTTGAAGCTGTGCAATCTCTAAAGCTGCCTCTGAAGCTTCAGAGGGCAATCAATGAAGCTCGGTAAATCTCTGAAGCTGCCTCTTAAGCTGTGTGTGTGTGTGTGCATGTGTGCTGTTGACGCGTTCGCTTCACGGTGAACTGCGACGGTGTGCTCCTGCGGGCGGACTGCGCTTACTATGTTTAGAATTATCACTGGCGGCGACTCAACCCACTCGGTGCGATTGAAAGCCTTCTGGGCATGCGCCAGAGTGCTTTTGCTGTTCGACCCCCAAAATCGCGTCAAGGGAGTGTCATCTCTACGACGGGCAGGACGAAAGCGATCGCATGTTATTCTTGTCCTTCGCCCCCACAGTGCAAGCAGTTACGTCGTTGCGTTGCGCGTGTTCAAAACGGATGTAGGGTTTTTTTTTTTTTTTTTTTCGAGCCGAATACAACGTATAATTCAAACACGGTCTTTTGGCGGCGTGTGTTGTGCGCGATTGCTCAAACAAGTAACCTCGAGGCTTCGGTGATGTTGTATTTTATTGTAAGGACCTGCAGCCAACGCGAGAGACGAAACAGAAAAAGCGTCGGCGCCACACGAAAGAGAAGAACAACAAGTGATTCCGCTAGAGAATATACGGATGTAGGAGAATATTCCCATTATGTTATGCAAGTTTTGCATTCAATTCTAAAGGGAAGGCGTTTGGTTCCGATGGTTTTCTGGTCATGAAAATTTCCAGGTGCTCGTTCGGCCAGATGAGTGAGACGCTTCGCATTCGGTTCAACACATGGCGCAGTAAACGTAATCGCGTCGCAACGCAACACTGACGAAACGCTGTACTTTTCGATCCTCGCGGTGCCGACGTAGCGTGCTGCAAAAATTTAAGGTTTGGCACACGCAAAGTCAGCAAACGCTTTATATGGCACCACCGTCGCTTCAGCGAACAGCGCCGCCCGTGGAAAACCGCTCGTCAGTGGAATGCCGGTGGCGGCCAGTGCGGCGTAGTTCTGCATGGCTTTCTGCGTGCTGCTGTGGTGCCACTTGCAAATCGTATATAACCACAAGGACTTTTTCAGATCGGTAAATCTTGAGTAAAGGCGAACTTTACGAGGCGTGTCATGTGTACGGTTTACGCGCGTACTAAGCGATTGAAAATCGCAGATGACGCTTAATGCGCAAAGCTGGAAGTGCAAGCCCGCTTCTTTGAGCAATATTTTTTTTTTTCCATTTTTTCATGCAGTATTGTTTCCTGCGTGCACTTTGGCTCATCGAGAAATACATTGCAGTTAAATTCTCCTGTAAAGCCGGCGTGGGCAGCCCGTCCAAGCATGCTCTGACGCTGCCCTTTAGCAGTTGATGAAAAAATGGCGTCGTGAACGAGCGAAAGACGAAGTTGGCGTAGCTTTTAAGATTTATCCCAAACCAAAAAGGCTGAGGGATGACGCTACGTAATCTGATTGCTTACTCTATAAACGTGTTTAATTTCACAGAAATACGTTTACAACAGCCATCGGAAATCGTTTCCGGAATAAATACCGCATGACAGTAGAACGCTAGTGCTTGTCGTGGATGCATGTAATAAGATTGCATGTGATAAGATTTGCAATGGTTGCTGGCTAGTTGGTCCACGGTTTTTCAAAAAACAATTAGTACTGCGTGACTGAAGGATGCGGGACAGCAGGGTGCCAAAAACCTGCCCTCAGTTTCATCACAAGTGAATGCTACGGCCGCGTTTTACCAGAAACTGCCACCGACGCTTGAATAAACCGAAACTGCGTCGCTTCGATTTACTGAAACCGCTGTCACAAGTTCTAGGACCAACCAAAGTTTACGGCATTAAAAAAATTTCCAGAAATTTCGTGAATTATTTATTAACGCTTAATAATTATGCGCTTTTTCCGTTTTATTAACCTTGCGTTTTCTCGGGGGCATTAAATGCCCAAATCCAGACAGCCAATCACGTGAGAGCGCGGGATTAAAATACTGATTTCGTCAGTTCATTCTCAATCCTGTTTTTCTTGTTTTTAGGCGCGCATAAAAACGCACGATTAAGTAGCACTGTAATTTATTATTCCATTTTCAGTGTTTTTTTTTTATTTTCGCGCGTTTCCTGCAACGGACGATGGTTGCAGATTTGGCAGATTTGGCTTCCATTATTCAAATTGGGTGAACTTCGTTCTCTTTGGTGATATTTTTGCTCTGTCTTTTTTATTATTTACATTTATTCTTACAACGATAAATGTATTGACAAGGCATCACACGATTTGCGTTGAGGTACTCGGCAAATTGCTTACGCATTAAAAAACACTTTTAACACCTTGGCCGTCTAACGGTGCGAGCCTTTCTTTCACATATGTGATAAAATGAGGAGGGGAGGGGGGAGGGTTCGTAGCTTGGGTTGTTGGGTGGTTGAATTACTTTGACTCTCGATAGAATAACCGCTACCACTGCTTTGGCACCAGCGTTATTCCTATACTCATATCAAGGTTAACGAATAGGGACTGCATTTAGCCTGCACGCAAATGAAAGTTCGCAAGACGAAACTTACAATTTTGATTATTCAATATTTTTCAAGTGCTATTATGAGACATTAAACGTTAAACAATGAGAGATATTCACAATAATTAACAAAACTGCAGTAGCAATAATAGAAAATATTTTCCGCGGCAAAAGTACGTGCAGAACACTGTAACCGAAAATGAGAGACGTCAGATCGCGGCTCATTGCAGCTCACTGAAGCTGATATTCTAATTCCTGAGAACGCGGGAAATAAAAATAAACAGGAAATAAAGACCAAATTTGTTTTCCCGCCCCTATGGCGAAGTGTCATGATAATCATCCTATGTGACCAAATATCCTAATGCAAATCGGTCTATGACAAAACGCAATGTGACGAACGGGCCTACACCCGCATGAAATCATGCAGTATGTGCATAAAAATTGCCTTGTCCCCTCGCTGCAACTTCATTTAACACCTTGGAACTTCCAAAATAATGCAAAAACATTCGCAAAATTCTGCAATTTTTATCATTCCCCTACAAAGTAATCGCTACAGATATTTATTTATTTATTTATTTACAATACTGCCACTCTCATTCGAGAGCATAGCAGGAGGGCGTACAAAATGTGCGTACAAGAAACATGTGAATCTGCGGCTTGCTTCATGAGAAAGAAGAAAAAAGAACATATGCACTCAAAGACAGAAATAATTACACAACTTTACGCATACACACGCCTATATTACAAGCTGTAGTAACAAGAAGAAAAATAAGCCAAAGAAACAAGTCCATCAAAAAGGTAAGAATAGTGCCACTACAAAGCTGCAGCAACAAAATACACAAGAAATTAACAGACTTGAAAGCTGGAAAGGCTACACGTGTGCTGTTCGGTTCGCGCAACAATAAGTGTTATTTCTGCACTGAATAATCTAGCATTTCGACAAACTTAGATAACGAGTCTGTACTTGTTATCACCGGGTCCAGTTTATTCCACTCGCGTATTGCCATGGGAAAAAAAGAGTACATAAACGTGTCGTTACTGCAGGAATATTCAGATATGGTGCGGTCGTGTTTGTGACGTGTAGGGAGGGTCTGAGAAAAAAATATGTATTTATGCGTATCAATCTTGTAACTCTTCTGAATTAGCTGGAACAAGAATTTTAGGCGAGCGTGCCTCGCTCTAATTGACGAACTTTTTATTCCTGAAACAGCCAAGAGGTTAGTGGGAGAGTCAGTCCGTTTATATTTATTGTGGATGAACCTTATTGCCTTTCGTTGGACACATTCAATCTTTTTAATGAGGGTAGTCGAGTGCGGAAACCATATTGTGTTTGCATATTCCAGAAGCGGTCTTACGAATGTTCTATAAGCTAACAGCTTGGTAGGAGTGGGGGACGTCTTTAGGCATCGTTTTAGGTAGAACAGTTTGCGCAACGCGGCGGTGGTAATATTTGTGATGTGTGTATCCCATCTAAGATCGGAAGTAAGCGTAATTCCTAAATATTTGTGTTGCGAAACCTTACTTAAGGGTATACCATTGAGATATGAACGACTCTTTACGGTGTCAAAGGATTGAGTCGGGACCATGTTGCCCGGGTTTCTACTTGGGATCATATTGTCCGGGACCATACTGTCGGGGACGATTTTATTCTACACCCGGAGCCATCGTGTTTCAGGTGTTCGCGTGGTCTGCTTGCGGTCAAAAGACCACGGGAACACATGAAGCACGAAGGCTTCCTTTCGATGGAATCCGCTGCGTTGCGTTTATTCTCTTGTTGGCCTTTTCGTTTCGTTTCTTGCTCTCCGGGGGCAGGCGAGCGGTTGTGTCGCGTTCACTCTGTTTTTTATTTCCTCTCTGCTCCCACCTGCACAGATGGCCACGAAAAAAACCCTACCATTGAGACGCTTACAGCTTCTCCGTAAAAAAATTCCGAATTGTACGAGCCACGTAAGTTCAAAGAAAGAAAAGCGGCAGCAACGAGACACGCCGGAAGAAGCCAAGAGAACGAGGCAAGCCGCTGAAGATGGCGGTAAGAACGGCCCGTGCTTAGCGGCGCTCGTGTGAAAGTACACGGGTCTGCCTCGAAGACGCTCATTTACATGCTTGCGGGGCATGCTCTCGGGGAACAGGCCAGCTAGATGATTAATTATTCAGCGAGGTCCCTCGAGCAAGAGCCGTAAAAGATGGCACCGGCTTAATATACAAAGGACACGAGTTCGCCGCGGTCGGTTGCCGCCACTACGAGGTGGAAAGGTTTACAATTTTTGGAACTTTGGGGCTTGCTTTAAAAAGTATTATACAATTCTTTAAATTCATTTATTTGTTGGTTTTTTGATGGGAGAGGGAAGTTCGAAGCATAACTGTGGTATGATTTACCGAACCGCCTATTGAACATTTCATGTATGAGTGACCGTCGGCGTCGTCTGTACGTTTCCGTCGCTCCTGGCTATAACGCCATTCTGACACCGCTTAAATGTTGCCAGGAGAAATGCCAAAAACGCGTAAATATTTTGCTCTTGATTTCCAGTTAGCGAAAACCTATATTCTAGCGAACTTAGGAAGTCCGTTTTACTTAAAAATACCGTTGTTCTTTTAGATGCAACGCATCTTTTGCTCGGGGCTATGTCCGTGGTCCATTGTACGTTGTCCGTTGGTGTCCGCACCTCTCCTCCTCATCCCCCTCTCCACGCCAGCTGTGCGATAATGCGCTTCTCACTCCATCCTCCTCTCCACGCCAGATGCGCGATAGCGCGCTACTCCCTCCGTCGTCCTCTCCACGCCAGCTGTGCGACAGCGCGCTGCTCCCTCCTTCCTCCTCTCCACGCCAGCTGCGCGATAGCGCGCGCATACGCGCCTCTCCCTCCGTCCTCCTCTCCACGCCAGCGCTATATATAACCGCGTGCACGCGCCGCTGCCTCAGTTGCTTCGTCGGATGCGTCTCGCTCCGGCGTCTGACGAGTACCGACAGTCCTGTAGCGGATTGGCTGACACAAGTTCAGCCAGCATCAACCAACCAGTTAACAGAGCCGTTTGTCAGAGGGGAACCCTGAGGTGATGCGAAGCATCGCGGAGTTTCCAACAACGTTCCCGCGATGTGGGTAACCAACGCAAGTGAAAATAAAGGGAACTCCGTGATGCTTCGCATCACCTCAGGGTTCTCCTCCGGAAGATGGTTTAATTTTTTACCCTTTCTGTCTAGCGCAAAAAAAATGATTTATTATTGCAAAAGATGTTTATTTTATTTAAATTTATGGTTGGAGCATTGCCTACGTTGAAGAAGAAGGCGCTAAGTTTTGTCCTCGGATTCGTCCGGTCTGAGAGGGCTAGGATTTCCAGTCCGTCAGTCTTCTCATCTCTACAAAATGTAGTCCTGGATGATAGAAATTGATGGTAAAATAGCAGAGCTTTAGCGGTTCGTACGCATGGGCATGGGCTAGATAAATGGCGGTCGAGGAACGCTTTTTGTTGGCGAACATAGCCAGCTGAATCCTATTTTCTATGGAGTAACGGTTGCGTGCCGACTAAGGAGGTGCCGCCACTTATCTTTAACTTTAGCTGAATATATTAGATTCAGGTGGAGGATATTTCCGCCGAATATGAGAGGAAGCTATAAATCGGGGATGGAAATGTGATCACGAGGACTGCACACGAGTAACGGTGCGCATCCTAAATGGTCACCCCGGGGAGAGGACGCAAAGGGAGCCCGATAACTTGGGTAATGAGGGTGGAATAAGACACTTGGTGGGAAATTTTTTATGGAGTTAACAAAAAGGTTATTGAAAATCGCTTGGCAGAGGCCTTTGTCTTTTTAATATGCCTTTGGATAACCACACAACGCCAGCTAAAATGATAAAAAACGTAGTTATACATGAACGCTTCTTCAGCATAGCGCTTTCCACCAATGGGCAGTGCTAGCATCGATAGTTGACTCAGACAGCATTTACTCGTTACTTAAGTACTTAAGACCGCCTCGCAATTATACAAGAACCCTCAAACATTGACGCGCTGTCTGAATCTTCGTGGAGTCTGATTCTTCATTCGAGCTTTTCGTGAAACATGAGAGAGGGTTGAAACAAGACCCGCTAAACAAGTGCGGGAGCTCGCTGTAACTAACAACAGTTATAGGCGACGAATAATGGGCGCAGTGTTAAGCGACTAACGGGGGCTGTAATTACTGGGAGACAAATACGCTGCAGCGCGTTTGCCCACCACGCTGGCATGTCGCGCACGGCCGAGCAAAGTTTAAGCGAGCAGCATTCCAGAGTGTGAGACAGCGAGTGATGAGGCGGCCTGCGCACCGAAGAACGCGCCTGCTTTTACTTTCTTCCTTGGTTCGTTGTCTGAGCAGGCCTTCGCACGGTGTATTCCGCAGCGAGGGCTATGTGTCTGCTTAAAACGAGCTTTAACCCAGCACTTTCGCTTTTACTGCTGCTTTATGATATACTGCCCGGGCTTAGGACCAACTTGTTTCCGGATGTTACTGCCCCCGGTTTTGTCCCGGGGGAAATATTTCGCCCTAAGGAAAAATGGAGGCCTTGAATTTCACCAAGCGAAACTGGCTGCTTCTTCTTATCCCACTTTGTCTTCAGGAGAACAACTACTTTACGTCATCCCCCGCTCGCAGGCTTCCAGTCATTTGTCTTCAAAAGAGCCAACGTGCCTATTTGTGTCCCCAGTGTAGTCACGAAAATAGTTTTCTTCCCGGTGGCACCTGGCATGACTGGTTCATGCGGTCGGAATAAATTGCAACACCAGCTAGATAACTATTACTTGAGAAAGGCTAGAACAGGAAGTCAGAAGTCTAAAACTGGGAAGGCCATTGACCCATATATATTTTGTGTGCATTCATAGTTGAGATAGCCTGAACGACTCGCTTCCCCCATTTAGTTCCCGTATTCAAGTGTTTAGACCTGCGTCGGCTAATTTGAAAGGGTTAAACGTGTTGGCCCAGGGCTGATGTAGTACGCAGGAAATGTGCCACCTTGGCTTGGAAACCCGGATTATTAAAGGGACAGACAACCGATTTTTGTCGAGTATACTTTCTTTAACCAAATAAAAGGGCATCGCTTAAACCACCTTAACCCGAAACGGTTTTGCCGAAAGTGCCATCTAATTTTCACGAGACAGATATCTTAGGCCTTCGCCATTTTGCAAAATGCCCAAAGGCTGTAGAGAGTACTTTACGGCCTACACGAGAGTAAACAAGGAAAGCTACTGAAGAGAGAATCTATAATGGGACTGAAAGTTAACAAACGGCAAGTTCTATGGAAGCGATGAAACCCAAAAGTACAGCTGAGTTTCGAACACTTTACAGCGATGTGAGGCCCTGCTGTCGTTGGAGTTCATCTCGTGCGATCACACGCGATTGCTTAGCGGAAAGGAAAGGAAAAGAGAGTTGCTGTTTTTTTTTTTTTTTTTTTTTTGCTGTGGGAGTAGAAATCGCCGGTGGCCGTGGTGCGGGGAAAATTGGAAGGGGCTGAAGAGAAAACAAAGACTCGTGGCCTATGCAACTGTCTCAGAATCGGAGCCCATAGGCCAAATAGAACCGGAACCAAGTACCCTTGCGATGAAGCCCCTGCTCAAGGAATGGTACTACGCTCTGCAAAACGCGTGTTCGAGGTCAGAGAGGTTATGCATAACTGAAATCTATTCTTTACCTGAGCCTTTTCTACGATCAAGGATAAAGTAACACTTAAGCAATTGAACACCACCCCATTTTTTTCCCTTTCTTTATCGTGATAAAAACGATCCAGCGATGAACATTTGCGCTGCGGTAATTAAATGAGAAGAAAACAGGAATATTCGATCGTATCGTGTAGTTTTTCTTTCCATGTCTGGTAACGGACGCAATCTCGGCCTCTCTTATATGTGATCATTAGTGCGTAAACGAAGGCAAACATTATGCCCCCGACTCGGTTCTTACGGAGTATTTCGAAACAACCACACGGGCTTTTCGTTTACTCGCAAGCCTTCCAAAATCAATCTCATTCCTTCTTTCGCTGTTTGAATTTAGTTTAACCACTCGAGTATGGTACCAGGCCCTCAAATTAAAGTAAGATTAAACACCGCAAATGTTAAAGCCCCTTACACAATGTTCGCGGGAGGAAAAAGTTGCTAACGTGAAGCGAGCCACAAGACGACGATAGCCAGAACAAGGAGCCAAAATAAATGCAAAGTTCACGCAATATGTAAGATTTTTTTAAGAATTTGCGGGACTGTCCCAATTTGAAACGTGCAATTTTTCTCCATTCCTTGGACCACCAATGTTTGAAATGTTTCCTTCTTGCTCCGCACGTCAAATGGAAAAAGCTTTTTTGAAGGCTAGTACAGCCAACGTATCTTTCAACACGACAGTGTTTTACCCCGGGGTACACAAACATTTCAGTGACGTCATATCCGTCACGGAAGTGGCGCCTGTACAACGAAGCAAGCGGCCTTTAAAGGGTGCACCCCTGCACATAGGGTGTTTTTGCGGGAAAGAAACCTTTAGAACCAAAGAGTACGTTATACTTAGGGTTGCTCGTTTTCGGGTTTGATATTTTAACACGAAAGTGTTCTATGCCAGGATACACCAAGATTTCACTGACGTCATATCCGTCACAGAAATGATGCCAGTACACCTTTGCCAAAGTGACCCGACAGCAGGACATCGCTCGCCAAGCACGCATACAAGACAGCCGCCGATCCGAAAATCAGGCTCAGCTGCAAATGTCGCTGCACATTTCACTTTCGTGTTTTACTGATTCCTATGACAGAGGAATGAACCGCAATTTTTTTTGTTTCTCTGCTAGGCTCACCTAAATTCTTATGCGCACTTATGAATTCTGACCACAGCCTGGTTACTGGTATGGAAGAAGGTACGATGCTACCGGACGCACATCACTACCTCCATTGCACTTAAACACCAGGGGAGAGATGAAAGAAGCCAGGGCTATACAGCGACGTTACGGAAGCACTGTCGCCGGGATGCTCGTCAAATACTTGGAAAACATACTTAATTCGCACACCGCTCGATACAACCGGCCTTTTTATTCTAATCCATGTGGAACGAAACGATGATCCATTGAACCATAGTTACACTACGCAAACTTCCAAGCTAGCATTTACGACAGGAAGCGAACTTGTACACACAGACGGCATTCGCAGCCGCTGATGTGTAGCGAAATCAGTCGGAAAAAGAAGAGAGCGCGACTAGAAATAGCCTTCTTGCAACACGGGGGGGGGGGGGGGGGCGTGGAGCTAGAGCGCCTAGCGCCACCGCCAATCGATACGGACTTCTGAACAATGCCTCAGCAACAAGTCAGAAGGCAGGGGTGGCGTTTTCCTCAAATGACAACACTTGACTGATAGGTATACCCGAACTCTCCGTTCCCTCGTCTCTGCAGGCGAGCTGGCGTTTGAAAGCTGCAACAGCTGCTATTAGAGCCGTTAAAACTGCAACGGTCTCTCGATCTCGTCGTTAACTCGCAACGGCGTAGTCGCAAAGAAAGTATTGGCAGCATCACTATGGCAGCTAGTTTTGTTGGTCCCAGAGTTGTTAACCCTTTGGTGACGAAAACGGTCATTGACCGACTCTAGCGGCATACGCCAACCGTGAACCGTGTCAGCTTGTTTCAATTTGGAGTATTCATCGCATTAACTGCGAATAACACAAGATAACACGCGATAGGCAAAATCCACGGACTGGCGAATTTCGCCAGCTCTTGTTTTTACCCTCCCTCATATTTTAACACGAAAGTGTTTTATTCCCGGCTACACGAAGATTTTGCTGACGTCATATCCGTCACGGAAGTGACGCCTGTACAACGAAGCAAGCGGCCTGTTAACGGGGCACCCCTGCCCACAACGACTTCTTGCGGAGAAGTAACATTTAGTACCAAAGATTGCGTTATACTTAGGGTTGTTCGTTTTCGGGTTTTATATTGTAACACGAAAGGGTTTTATGCCGCGATACTCCAACATTTCACTGACGTCATATCCGTCACCGAAATGACGCCAGTACACCCTTGCCGAAGCGACCCGCCAGCAGGACGTCGCTCGCCCAGCACAACCACAAGACAGCCACCAACCCGCAAATCATGCTCAGCTGCAGATTTCGCTGCGCATTCCCCTTTCGTGTTTTACCGATTCCTATGACAGAGGAATCAACCACAGTTTTTTTTTTACATGGGTAAGGAACATGCGGTGTGTGCCACGAGGACAAAGCTACCTCAATGGCTGAACTCCAGCCCGAATGAAGACGCCACCAAAGGAGAAGGAAGCTGTCGGGGGGACGCAGCTGTTTGTTTCCCGCTGCGTCGTCGCACGCCTCATGCGGCGGCCATTCCAGGCACGTAGGCCCATAGAACACAATCCCCTCACCGCCGCTATTTAGTGCCAAATTACGCCGCTTTACGGCCCGTAAATAAGGGCACGCCGCGCGCTCACGGGTAATCCCCCGCGCTCGTCGGAAGCTACCATTAGCTGCATTCAAAACGAACACCAGTTGAGGTGCCTTCACTCCTTGGTGAAATGAAAGGCGGGAGACTACGGCTGCGGTTCGTGGGCGCCGGTGGAAGCGACGGCAAGCCTTGTAATGTCTTCCTTAGGGGAGCAGCCGGGAGGCGGCAGCTGCTTTGTTTATGCACTGTCGCTTCTGTGCAACCAACAATTAAAGAATTAACGTGTTTGGCACATCCTGTACGGGCGCTCAGGACATGTGCAGCGAGAAGAGTATGCGAGGGTGAACCTTGGTCCCGTAGGAGCACACCACAAATGAGACTCAACGTGTGACATGGCCGCGATTGCCGGTGATTCACTTCTCGAGTGCGTGGTTCCATTATTCTTAAATTCGACGGCCAACTACACGTCGAACGGAAATGCTGCTCAAAAGGGTCAGGCTGACCATGGCTGCCGACGACTCCTTTCCCCTGCGGGAACAAGCCCGGTACTTCCTGAATGCAATCAGCGCCATCTCCTGCTTCAATTGTAAAACTATTCTTTTAAAGGAGCCATGAAGACAAAGCACTAGTTTGCTTCATTCAAAAGATTGCCTCGTTAGAATCATACTGACACCACTTTTACGTAAACTTCGCTCAAATAAGCTTTATAATTAGGAAAAAAGGGAATGGCCATGCAGCTCACTAACTTATTTCCCGAAACAGAACCTATGATGCCATACCAGCCAGCTCTGCGATTGGCGGAGGGCAGCAAAACCAAACGCAAATTAGGCAGAGCGAATAAGCTTGCCGAACGGGCTATTTGAGCTTAAATTTAGGCCACATTCTTTTTAAAGCAGTAAGAATGGTTGGACCAACAGTGGAAGTTACGAAAGCACACGTAAACATAGAAGTACCGACGCGTGCTGCTGTTGGTACTGCGCGAACTATGATTGGTTTAGCTGCGAAGGACTGTGGGGTTTGGGGTAGTTTTAGACGACAATGGCCGAATGACGCAAGCAACGGTGTCTTACGTGACCATATTTGTTGAACGAGCACTGTTTCACGAAACGATTATTTTCTCCCTGAACAAAGACAAGCCAGGTTTAAATACGGTCAAAAACAAACCAGGGGCAGAAAAAGGCTTGCCATGGTATGATGGCGCCATCTGGGTTCACTAACGGTAAACAAGGCTTTCCAATTGGCTGAAGAGCGGTCGGCTCCCGTGATGTCATTGCAGACCACAAAAACACACAATTTAGCTGGAAAATCAAAATTTTAACGTAAATTGATTAATTTCTCAGTGAATAAAGCATAATTTGCGTTCGGACAAGCACTGGGGACACTATAAAACACGAAATCTTTGGAATAAAACATACTTGTATTTTCTCTTCATAAAGAAGCCACGAAGACAAAACAGAAGTTTGTGTTTTGGTAATCTTTTGAATGAACCAAACTTGTGTTTTCTCTTCATGGCTCCTTTAAGCAACTGAGAACACAGTTATTGCCTCAGTAGCTTAGGGGTAGAACACTGTAAACGCAAACTAGCCGGAAATGGAGTTTTAATCAAGTAATGTGCCCTGAAAAGTACCTATAGCAAAAAATGTACTCCCTAGGCATGATCTAAAGAAGTGGACGAACCTCCATGGTAGTACCTTTGCCCATCCGGGTAGCAAAAGGGAGGATTTAGAACTACTTAACACCATTTGTGAGATGACGTTCCGTTCCTTGTATACTACCACGTCCACAATAAACGCCCTATCTGAGGTAATCATCTCAAGCGGGCGGTCGCCATGTTAGTCTTCTGTTGTCTCCGTGCACCAGCACTTCAACCGTGGCCTAATGCTAATTAGAACGAGTGAGCAGGACGCGACGGTTGCACGCCGCTACAAAACCAATACCGTACGTATACCCGTATAGATGCTTCAACCAGCGCGATCACAGGCAGAGAGCGCGGCCGTGTTGTCTCAATCTGTTTATTTTGGCGATAGGTGTTGTCAAACTCTGCTGCTAACGAAGAGGCAGTTCTCGCCGTTGCAAACAATTGCAATGTTCATCTGCTTCGCTTGCTTGCGCATACATAGACGATTTAAATTCTCGTGCCAGCGCGCCAACGCACCCGACTGCAGCGACTCAACTTGCCCTGGCGGCACGACTGGCTGCCCGGATGTGAACAACCTCTGTGCTTTCAACGCAGCGCGGCCGGTGACTCGGCGCGGCCGGAGTTTCAAGCCTCGCCTTGGGCCGTCGTTTTTTCGTATTTGTGAAGGACTAGTAGTGCCATTTGGTGGAAAGATTTTCATGTGCCCCTGTCACACGAGGAACGGCCGCAAACAGCATTTGGATACGGCGACAGGTGTGGACAGCTCGCTGGTAAGTGGTCTTTCATCAGTCGATGCGTTTGTCAAACGTTTGGATAGGGTTAACAGCGAAGTACCCGGGTACCCGTGCCGCTCACAGCTCGTACACGCACGGGCAAAGAAAAAAGCGCACACTCGTATTATTTTACTTGTTTGTGAGTTTTGGGGTATGCGTTCGCATTCTTTTGTGGCCGGTTTGTAACGGGACATTCGAGATAAAATCGTTTGTCGCGCGCGGCGTCGTTTCAAAGCAACGTGACGGTTACTTCGTGGTGGCGAAAATCAGCGCAGTCAGACGGAAGCGGGGAGGAAGGTAGAGAGATCGGGAAAGAGGGCGCTAATATATAAAAGAAAGCGTAATGCAAGACGAGAAATATAACACAACCCGCCTGCATTTCTCCGAACTTCAGGACAGAGCCGCACACGGGTACGTTGTCACTAACTCGAGCGTACGACGTCTAAAAGTACCGTATATTTTTTTTTTTTCATTTTTCAACGTGACCTGAGCCACTTATCTTCTCATTACCGCGCATGCAGACCTGATTGTGTCCCTGTGTTTGAGCACACAGCCATCCTTTTGCGACATAAGAACCAGCAAACGCGAGAAATTGTAGAAGCCAGCCACATCAGAAAAGCTGGTTCCGAACGTATCAGTCATCCCTCTATCGCCCTGCTTAATCGAGAAGTCGCATATTTAGACGCACATTGAGCGCTATTTCGGTGCTTCTTCTGGGAATGCGTGTTGGGGGTGGGAGGGGGGTCTTAATCCATGTATGATGCGGTTATCGTTGCTGATTTTTCGCCTTTCGTGCGCCTCAAAGTTCGTTTTGTGGTTTTGTTGTTACGGTTTTTTAGTATTTTCGGCTGAGTGCGCCGAGAACTGTGACGCATTGGGGGCGCGGCAATTGGGCGCTTGGGCATATAAAGCTTTGAATTGTGCAATAATAAACTAGTTGCGAGTGTGCGCTTGTGCCGTCTTCATGTGTTCTTGTCCTCGTTAATTTGCGCGCAGTTTATTTTTCGCAACGCATAATTACAAACTCGCCCAACTCGCAACCCTTTACAGATCCTATACTCCGCAAAAATGAGTTGCCTGGCCTTTTAGGTACGGCAAAATCTCGCGCAGCGCATCATTCTGCCAGGGGGCCATATCCTAACGTCAATGCACACACTATGAAAGCAGCTTGCACTTCATGCGTCACATTGTCTGCTGATAAGCATTTTAGATTCGCCCCTCTCATCATCATTCACTTCGTGGAGATGGCGGGATTTTCTTTCATTGCTTGTTGTCACTGCAGTAATTAATAGCAGAATCAGTCCTACAAATCACAGAAACGGTTCGTTTCACGTTGAAAATAATCACAGTAACACACTTCGCACCACACGGAGGAACAATCGGTTGCAGTGATGAGGCATAAGGGTAACTTGTTGTTAAAGGGTCATTGAAGACAACCAGCAAGTTGATTTCAAACGGAAGTCGGACCTCCGCATAGCCATTTCAGCATTGATTTAGTGCCAAGATGCCCTAAGTGCTGAGAAATCGCTGTTCAACTGCTCATCAAACGTGACGCAAACACGACTGCAGTCGCTGTTTGCATCAGGATAAACGGGAAGCAAGTGAAGCAGCGGTGATTAATAGCAGTATACAAGCAACTGAATACAACATTACCACGTACCAAGCAGTTTGGTCAGTTCCGGTCAAATCGCTCATGCTTCCCCAAACTCCCCTGTCATTTGCCGTTCGAGACCACTAAGCAAAATGTTTCTCCATTGGACCTGTGATCAGTATTTACGCTTCACTGAAGAAAAACATTGGCCTTTTGAGGCCCCGCAAGTTTTGGCGTCGAACGATTTTCTCATGCGTAGCTCGCATGCTCCCTTGGAAAGCGGTACTGCCACCCCAAGTATGGACGAGTAGCACCATCCAGCGGCAGCCAAGAAAGAAGTTGTGCGCGTCAGGCCACTTAAGCCCTTCCGGTGAAAACGTGTTTTTGCTAGTTTCAACCTTATTTTAAAAAAAATGCCAGGTGTAAGAGGGGTATAATAGTGTTCTCCGTGAGCTAATCTATCAACCTAGAGAAACGTGCATTTTAACTTCACTGTCATTTAAAGTTGTGCTCGAGTATATTGTGCGGAAATAATATCTTTTTTATTGCTGCAAAAGCCACGATGGTTAATGTACTGGCACTTGGTTTTATGAAGCCTTTGCATTCCTAATTTAAGTACTGAATCTTCGCAGGGAACCTGGCATAACAATTTTATTACTGTACCGAATTATTAAGTTCATTTAACCATAGTGTCTGTTTTGAATTTTACGTGTGGGGCATTTTTTTTTCTTTTTTGCTTTTTCAGGTAGATGTTCCTTTGACTCCCTGCCTGCATTCCGCGAACGGGGAAATTAGCCTCCGCATCGATGGCCAGAGTGTCTTGACTGCATCATCTTTACTGGGAGGACTGTGTAGTCTGTTTGCATCGTTCTGGGTTTTCAACATTCAATATCCCAAGAAGGCACACAGAGCTCTAACGTTTGTGGAACATGCCTTTTTGGACCTTGCCAGCACCAAACCACTTGTGAAGGATTTAGAACTAATGAACTTTTATCGCATCAATATCGCTCACTAATACTTGTTTTCAATTCCTGTAATCATTGGATAGTAGTTTAAAGAATTTCGTATTATGTATTATGTTTCTGACGTTTTCTTTTTTTTTTTACTGAACAGGGGATATTTGATGGGCCCTTCTGTATGCTGATAATACAGCTATCTTTTAGTGAAGCAATAATATTAACCAACTAATATAACTTGAAACAATTATCTAAATAATGTTGGCAACTGGTGCCAAATGAATCAACTCAAAATTATCGGAAAAACACGAATTACATGGCTTTTTCTTCTCACTCTGAAGAAGCTGTCGCGATACCACCCATTCTGTTCTATATCCTTGCAATTAACCCCTCAGACTGGGTCACTTTTCTTGGCGCATTTGTGTCTTTATCAAAACGCACTGGTACTTTCCGCAGCATATTTCTCGTTCTTTATATTACTCATTTATCCATAGCCATCTCATTGCTGTCTGTCTCCTACATCATTTATCTCTTGTGCCTTTACCATCTACAAAATGCTCGTTACCTTTCAATATCAAATCGTTACACAGCTCTCGCTCATTTCACCACCAATTGAAAAATGATTTTGTTGTTTTAAACCACTGCAACCATTTTTTTCACTTTGTGTACTGAGTACTGATGCGTACTGATAAGTACTCACGCGTTCTCAATCCTCTAGTATTATATAATGATGTCACTTACCATGCCGTTGTGTTTGTGCCTATATGTTTTTCGCGTATTTCCAGTTCTTGTAGTAATATTGTTTCTACCAGGGTGTCGAACCGGAATTTTTTCGAGTTCGGTTCGGGTTCGGGTTCAAGCCTTTCGGGTTCGGTTCGGGTTAAGTTCCAGAGCACCATTCCGTTCCGGTTCGAACCGGTTCGAACCGGTTCAAACGGGTTCAAACGGGTTCGAAGAAAAAAGCTGGCGTGTTTTTTTCTGTTAATTTTTTGTGCTCGTTTTTCGTTTCCTTATCAAGTCGGCATAACATCAAAGTCATAATGAAGGTTTCTTTGTCTAAATATTTTGTCTTCGCCAAACTAAAGCGACCCTGCAACACTTTTTTCAACTTTTTTCTAAATCTTGAGTGCTTGCAGAAAGTAGTCAACCAACACATTAGACTATGGGGTCGCATTGTACCTCAGCCAAAAATTACTGCTCTCTCTTCGTCAGATAACATGCTCAAAATATTTTTCTCTTCTTCCGGGTCTTCACGTTCTTCGACCGCTGAATGACGTCATTACAGCGGTGTAGCGGCTGTTTGCCGGCTTTCCTTAAGTTGCAGAATAGAGCGCATTTGATAGCCACTTTAAAAAAAGCCACAAAAGCGAAGCAGAAACGGAAGGAGTATCCGCAGCGACGAGCAAATCACGCACTCTTGCTCTGTGCTGGCAATAGCTATAGTTTTCGCAGTCCTTCCAGATGCGAAGAAGAGTGAAAGCGTTTATCGAAAGTGGGAATCTAAACCGCGTCTGTGGGCTCAGGAGCGCAACGCCTTAGCCACTGAGCCACCGCGGCGAGTTTATCTAAAGTGTTGAACAGCTCCTTTAACGGTACCTGCCAAATGTTTTCTATGGTAGTGTGACGAGTATGTGGTGCCGACTGCCAAGCGTGGCAGGTGGCATTTGAGAAATTTCCTTTTGCTCATCTTTTATCTGCTAACAGAGCTGTTAGAAAGAAAGAATGGCTATAAAGACTCATTGGACGGCGTGTATAGGACGGCATTCGATAGGGAACCACCGGAGATAGGAACTTGCTATTGGCACTTCAGCGACTGCTGACAGCGATTGGGCTCTAGAAAAGATGATAGCCAAGTGAAGTCACAAGCACCAGTAATGATCACTTGTAGAGAGAGAGAGATGACGAGAGAGAGAGAGAGAAAATTAAGTTTAATTCAATCTAGGCAAAATTTCAGAGAGGCATCCTCATTCGAGGGGGCCGAATCGACAGCCGTTTCCATCAAGAGCAACTGGTCTTCCAGGCCGGAGCAGGCCGTGGCTGTCTCCCAATTCCCTAAGGAAACGTGGAGGTTGGATTGATCGACGGTACACTTGTCGCAGCCGCCTACTATGTGTATGTGGTTCCCAGGCTCCCCATAGAAGCAACGAAATGGAGAGAGTTGTGTCCCGTCAAAGAGGTGAAGTCTGGTGTTGTGTGGGAAGGTGTATGCCCACACGGTGCGGAGTAATCTTTCCTGGTTAATCGGTAACGATTTGTGCGGGGAGGAATACGTTCTATGGAAGAGTCATAGTGCTGAGTGCATCGCTGCATAAGGACGCAGCGATGGCGTAGAGGTAGAGCATCCGCCTCGCATGCAGAAGGACCATGGTTCGAATCCCGGTGCCGGGCAATTCCCACCAGATTAAAAAAACCGCGCATTGATGGAATTGCACAAAGGGGCTTGGGGTGCGGCCTGACCCCGGCGAACCATTGCCGGCAATGCACTCCCTCACCAGAGCAAGATTGGCCACCCTGGTGTAGCAACGGCCACAACCTCCCATGAATACGCCAATTAACCACCCCCCTCAGTCCCCAGCGGCTGCAAAGCAACTGACCACGGCGGCGGTCAGACCTGTGACGCAGCAGAGGGTGCTAAGAATACCTGGATCCAGACAGGCCGCCAATGAAATCTGGACCTGGCAACGCTTAACGCGCGAACCTTATCTAGCGAAGCGAGTCTCGAGGTGTTGTTTGAGGAATTAGAGGGCATTAAATGGGATGTAATAGGCCTAGCGAGGTTAGGAGAGCAGGCGAAGCCTTTACGGTGCTGAAAAATGGACACGTCTTATGTTACCGGGGCCTAGAGGACAGAAGAGAACTGGGAGTGGGATCTCTAGTCGATAAAAGCATAGCTGGCAATATAGAAGAACACCATAGCATCAACGAAGTGCAGCAGGTCCTTTAATTAGGCTCAATAAGAGGTACAAGCTCAAGGTGGTGCAGGGCTACGCGCCCACATCCAGCCACGATGACCAAGTAGTGGAACGCCTCTATGAAGATGTGGAATCGGCAATGGATAAAGTAAAAACACAGTATACCGTATTTATGGGGGACCTCAATGCTAAAGTAGGCAAGAATCAGGCTGGAGACAAGGCAGTTGGGAACTATGGTCTGGGTTGTAGAAATAGCAGGGGGGACCTATTAGTTGAGCTTGCAGAACGGAATAGCCTACGCATAATGAATACCTTCCTCTGTAAACGGGAGAGTCGGAAGTGGACCTGGAGGAGCGCGAATGGGGAGCATAAAAATGAAATAGACCTCATATTATGGGATAACCCTGGCGTCGTGCAGGATGTGGAAGTACTCGGAAGGGTAAGGTGCAGTGACCACCGTATGGCAAGATCTCGAATTAGGCCAGACTACGCTAGACTCGAGCTAGGCTATCTAACAGCAAGACGCAAAGCAGAAGAATTCAGAATAGCGCTGCACAACCGATATTCAGCTCTTAACGAGGAAGCCGAGCCTACGACACAGGAAGCTAGCGACAACCTTACACGTATTATCACGGAGGGTGCAGTAGTAGTCGGGGGCACTATGACTAGACAGGATACTGGCAAACCTTCACAGGAGACGAAAGATCTAATTAGGAAACGGCAAACCATGACAATCTCCACCTAGAACTAGCGGAGCCTTCGAAGTTAATCAACAAGCGTAAGACAGCTGACATACGGAAGTATAATATGGAGAGGATATAATACGCTGTAAAGAACGGAGGTAGCCTGAAAGCTGTGAAGAGGCGTCTTGGCGTGGGGAAAAATCAGATGTATGCACCTAAAGATAAGCAAGGCAATGTCATCACAAATAGGGATAAAATAGTCACAGTGGCCGAGGAGCTCTACAGGGATCTGCACAGTAGCCGGGACATCCAGGATAATGCCGAGCGAGACAGTAGCTCAGAGGAGATAGACATCCTACCAGTAACGACCGAAGAAGTAAGGAAGGCTTTGAAAGAAATGAAAGGGGGCAAAGCACCTGGTGAGGATCAGATAACAGCAGACCTCTTGAAGGATGGCGGAGAAATTGTACTTGAAAAACTGGCAAACCTGTATACGCAATGCCTAATCACCGCAATGGTACCGGAATCTTGGAAGAACGCGAACATCATCCTAATCCATAAGAAAGGTGACATGAAGCACTTGAAAAATTACAGGCCGATCAGCTTACTGTCAGTCGTCTACAAGGTACTTACCAAGGTAATCGCTAACAGAATTTCTGCAACCTTAGATTTCAGTCAACCTAAAGAACAAGCAGGGTTCCGTGAAGGTTATTCAACAATGGACCATATTCACACGATCAATCAGGTGATAGAGAAGCGCGCTGAGTATACTGAACCCCTATATATAGCCCTCATAGATTATGAGAAAGCATTTGACTCGGTCGAAACCGTAGCAGTCATTCAGGCATTACGGAACCAGGGGGCAGATGAGCATTATGTAAGAATACTAGAAGATATCTACAATGGGTCCACAGCTACCATCATCCTCCATAAGGAGAGCAGTAAAATACCTATAAGGAAGGGTGTCACACAAGAAGACACAATCTCTCCAATGTTATTCACAGCATGTTTACAAGAAGTATTCATAGCGTTGGATTGGGAACAGGTGGGAGTAAGGGTTAATGGAGAATACCTGAGTAACCTCAGATTTTCTGATGACGTTGCCTTGCTAAGTAACTCGGGGTACGGATTGCACAGCATGCTTTCCGCACTGGGCGAACAGAGTAGAACCGTGGGCCTGAAAATTAATATGCAGAAAACTAACGTAATGATCAATAACCTCGGGACAGCACAGCAGTTTGAGATAGGTGGCGAGACAGTGGAAGTGGTAAGCGAACATATCCACTTAGGCCAAGTTGTGATGCATGCACTCGGGCCGGGCTACATCAGCGCTGGCTAAGCGAGTCAAATCTCGAACCACTGCAAGGTTGGTGATCGTGTTTGTCGGGGATGCCATTATGAGCTGGTGCCCATACAATCGTGACTGGGCTCGTTGGTGGTCTCTGATTGATCATCGGAAGTGTTGTAACATGCAATCGACCGTTGGCAAAGTTGGGCCACGCCTGCTGAGAGTCTGTTACGAGAGTTTTGGCGCCGCTTTGGCTAAGCTACGTGCTATCGCCGCTTCCTCATCTTAGAGGGGGCTGTGTTCGGGGGTCTAGATGCTACACCTGTGGGAGGCTGCAGAACGATAACACAAAGAGAAGGTATTGAAGAATGCTATCGGGCGTCTCTTGCATCAAACCAGTTGATCGTCCCTCCCTTTTTTTCTTGCAGTTTAGTTTCTTTCCAACTGTCTCCCCTCCCAACTGAAAACCCTTTGATGAATATAAAATATGCATTAGGCAATTAGTATTAACTTTAGTCCAAGATGCCAATTTTAATATAGCAACAACATAATAGCGCAATACGGGCATAAAGAAAGATCTTTTATAGCATTCAGGCGGTTGTCACATATCTTTGTGGCTACTTTGTGCGTGACAAAATTTCCTGATTGGTCGAGAAGGAGAACGCTGCAAAATTTCCTAATGCCAAGGACCCCGAAGATATCATGTTTGGTCCGACCATCGAATCCGCCTTAACTGACCCGCTAATTCCTTTAATAGAAATAATTCAACGCACCAGTCCCATTTATTCACATTAGCTCTGTCACTCACCAAACTAATTCACCCCCGTCTAACCACTAACCCGCACTAATCGACTTCAATCTATCCACCTCTATTGTTTAAGGTTGAGCAGATTCAAGATAACATGAAAATGCTATCAAATATACTTTGATTTCCACTATATAAGTGGAAATTAATATTCCCCATTTTTTTTATATCCCATGTTCTCTTAGAGCAGTAACCAAAGGACACAACGGCACTGTATACAAGAAAAAGTGACGTTAATTTTGAGAACTGCGAGAATTCGTGTCTCAGTGCTGTTTGTATATAACTGCCCATTCAAACTAGATCAAGTGGAAGATATGACTTTATTGTTGATGGTGTCCCTGAAGGCCTCCACAAGCGGGCAGGGATGCATGCGAATTAATAACACATTGAAAACTTTACACGATTTTAAACACCATGTAGATAGAAACCATGAAGAATATTTTAAGATATGTTGCCTCGTAATATGTGTTTAACTTATCTTATGCTAAATGTAAAAGATATTTGGGAGCGATGGGCAGCACCTAACGCAAACTGGTAGTATATATGGACAACTTTACAGTTAACTGAGGGCAATAATTACAAGAGAACATGATGGGCCTTGGGAACTGCAGACTACGCAAAATATTTCATGGTTCTGTCTGGCGAGTGGCAAAATATCTTCAAACACAAGGTAGGGTACCGAAATGGAAAACTAGAAATCACATTTTTGAGGCACCGGAACCGGTTCGGAACGGTTCCTTCGATTCGTTCCGGTTCGGGTTCAGTTCCAAAATGGCGGAAAAAATACGGTTCCGGTTCAGTTCCGGTTCCGGGCGAAAATTCGGGTTCTGTTCCGGTTTTCGGTTCGGTTCCGGTTCCGGTTCGACACCCTGGTTTCTACAGTTTGTTCAACTAGCACACAGATCGCTCATTTCACCACCAACTGAAAATTTTTTGTTGTTGTAAACCACTGCAACCATTTTTTTCACTTTGTGTACTGAGTGCTGATGCGTTCTGATAAGTTCTGGTAAGTACTGACGCGTTCTCGATTCGCTATTATTATATAATGATTTCACTTACCATGTGGTTGTGTTTGCGCCTATCTTTGTTTTTCGCGTATTGCCAGTTCTTGTAGTAATATTAATTCTACGGTTTGTTCAACTAGCATTCTATTGCTGTCTTCCATTCCTAACTGGCGTGTTTTTAGCAATTTACCATTTTTGCTTTCTTATAGGAGGTCGCCCTAAGTTTTTATTTCGGAGCCTCCTTGTGTACACCATGTACCATGTAAACTTGTATGCGAAAGTTCGTTTGAAATAAACCTGAAACCGAGAAAAACCGTGTGAAATCAGTACTCCCGCAGGGAACTAGAAACTCTACCTTGTGGCCTTGAAAAAACTCCTTTCGGAAGGCCTACAAAACCGCCCCAACTTTGCAAAACTCCATTCAAAAGAAATATATGCTTCCCTTGAACCTCCTAAAAACTCCCCTCGCGAGGCCTACAAAACGTAAAACTCCATGCAAAAGAAGTAAATGCTTCCCTTGAACCTCCTCAAAACGCCCTAAAATAACATAAGTACTTCCCAAGGGAGCCATAATAGGCTCCTATTCGACCGCCTAAAAAGTCCATAAACATCACTTAAAAACTCCTTGAGGAAGTAAAGAATACTCTATTTTGATCTCCTTAAATTCTCCCTAACATTTCTTAACACTCCCTAACTACCTCCTTTCTATCACCTAAAAACACCCTGTTTTGAGGAGGTAAACAAAACCTCCCTGTTCCATGTAGTAAAAAAAACTCCTACAAGGAGGATCACTAGAGGACAGGCGAAAAAGAACCTCTAGGGAGTAGATGGGTGGAAAAAAAGTTTAGAGTGAATCGTCGGTTTGGGAGCGAACGACCTGGGTTTCAACCTTAGCTATGTTGTCTTTTTCCGACGACCCGTAATATTTTTAGTGTAAAATTTGCCCTTAGCTCGATTCTGCTTTTTTTTTTTTCGTATATAAGGGTGGTAGGTATTCTTTAGGTCGGTTCACAGGTGGGCGCGGCATACCAACAGGCTTAATGACATTCTGCATCCAGCCAGAACTGCCGGGCTTGAACCTACTTTGAAAAGGAATGGCGCTTCCCTCTGCAGCGGTCATTGTCACTGGCCAATTCCCATGAGTGGGTATGTGTGGGATATCGGTGAGCATGTTGACAAATAAAAATTGGTGAATCCGTCGCGGGCTCCCGCCCGGGGAGCGTTTCCAAAGGCTCAGCTTCCCAGCGCCCCCACGTGACGTGCGATGTCACTGAGGGCGCTCTCCTGTTGAGCGGCTGCTGAGAGAAGCCTGCCTCAGAGACGGTCTGATGTGCTGGAGCTGACGGTCTGGTTTCGAGACACAGCGGGTCTACTTTCAATGTTTTAACGGCGAAGCTGATTAGCGAATTGCTATTTTTCATGTCCGCAGTTAACAATACCAGTAAATTGGCGCTGTAGGCGCTGTGCAGCGAAGCGTTTGGAAACACTCGACAGAGGGGGGGTGTCGAGCCTGAGAACACACGCCCACCCATCCCTCCTCCTCCTGTCGGATGATAGCTCATGCTATTGCATACGCATGTAAGAGGCAACAGCGCAGTAAAGTATCCCGGTTGCACTGCAAAAAAGTACCACTACGGCCGCAAGTATTCCGCCTGAGTCCGGAGATCCCAGACAGCTTGAAAAAGATCACTTTATGAACAAACAGGACAAAAAAAGGCGAAAGCTTCCTACCTCAGCATTGCGTAACAAATGCTGTCCTCAGAATCTTCACCACTGGGCACTGGAGCCAAAATCGCCGGCTGAGGTGTTGGCGCGGATAAAGAGACGGTGCGCCGCTGTATTATCGGCAGGGGAACGGTCCGACTCCCCGGCCTTAGAAGAACTGCGCGCCAAGCTATTGGCAGAATCGGCAGCACCTGATTCAACCCCCGCCAGGGCCGGTTGTATGGAAGATTGAAAAAGTGTTCCGCTCCGTTTTCCCCGTCAGTGTACTGGATGCGTGCGCCGGGCCGGCACAAGACGCATTATTTACCGCGATGCGAGGTAATGGTTCACGCGGTGCAGTGATCGGCCACCACTTTTTCCCTGATAGCGTCCCTGCCGGCAATAGCAATGACAGAGCTCTTTTTCGTTCTCTGCCTTTATACAGCACAAGGAAACGGGAGCTATGTGTTCTTCCCTTATCGGGTGGTGTCGCACCACCCGGTGAAGCACGGTTTTGGGACACGCCAAGGCTCCCTTTTCTTTCTACGAGTCTGCAACATCGTGGCAAGCATTAGAGAAAGGCTTGGGCGTAATTATTGCGACGCCGTTATATGTTGCTGGGGAAAGTGAGTACAACGAAAATAAAAGGGTCAATAATTTTAATTTCAGGACGCATGTTTTATTGTTTTTTTATTATTTTAGGCGGCGAACTATTTCGCTTATTTAAGCACTGCTTCTTGCTGTCGTGCTCTTTTGTACTGGAAGTTCATTATCCATCACAATAAAGCCGGTATTTTTCATGGGCCATCGGCACAGTCGATCTGCTGCGTATACACGCAGGCACACGTACATACTACACATGTCCGCATGGGAGACTGACTCAACACGGCACACCCGGAATCTGTTAGGACCTCTGCCCTTGGAGAGGTACCCACATATTCATATACTGCCCATGCATGTCAATGCTCAAGCAACATGGCGACAGCAAATAATTCAATTGCAGCCTGTCAAACAACGGTCTAGCAACGCGTGACATTGTTGCAAGAGAATGGCTAAATTGGCCCAAGAAACTTGGCCTTCGAACGATGTTTTCTGGTTGTTGCGCAGCTAAACCGTCTGTCATTTTTTATCGTCTTTTATCGTCAGTCTTCCGAAAAAGACGGTCGCTAAAAGTTTGCCGTCGTGGTGGGGCAAAAGGAAGTATGGAAACCATAATTTCTACGGAAGGCTCTGCCGATGCTCGTTAGTGGCTTCAGTGAGCATTTAATTGCTCCAGACTAATATGTGCACAGCCAACATTGGGACACTAATAGCCAACGTTTCATGGAGCACTAACTCCGTCAGAACTCTAGTTGATAATTTGCCAGCGGGCCGGCGTGCATGATTTAGTGAGTGCCTACACCGTTCCCTACTCCCCTCTTCCCACACCAACGACCTTCGGTCCTCCTCTTCGGAGTAAAAGAATCAATCAATCAATCAATCAATCAATCAATCAATCAATCAATCAATCAATCAATCAATCTATCTATCTATCTATCTATCTATCTATCTATCTATCTATCTATCTATCTATCTATCTATCTATCTATCTATCTATCTATCAATCAATCAATCAATCAATCAATCAATCAATCAACCCGGCAAGTTCACAGTTTGGGTTAGTTTAATGTTCGTTCGTAAAGCATCACGTAAATACAAAAAGTACGGAAATGAAACTGCTGGAAATGAGAGAAAAAAAAGAACGCTCCCGTTTCAAAGTCCACATTCTGTGCGGCTCCATCAAACAACTACATACATAAAAAACACGTTGGGGAAGCAGTCTCGTGGCTCTCAGGCTACGATGCATTCGCTGGCCCGATATTCGCGATTAAAGGGACCCTGCAACCCTGCAAAGGTTAAAGGGACCCGCAACCCTTCCTTCAGCCTTTTTTTTTTTTTTCAAATCTTCAATGCTTGCAGAACGTTGTCACCCAACACACCCAGCACATAGATTAGGGGGTCGCAAAGTACCTCAGCCAAAAATTACTGCTCTATGCCCATCAGACAACTTGGAAACTCTTCGTTCGTCGGCGGTTCGAATTACGTCACTAAGGCCATGTAGCGGCTGTTGGCCGGTTTTTCTTCAGTTGCAGCAATGAACTCTTTTCGATGGCAACTTTAAAAATAAAGTCACAGAAACAAAGCAGAAGCGGAAGGCGTATCTGCTGCGACGAGCAAATCACGCAGTGCCGCTCCGTGCGGCCTTAACTATAGATTTCGCAGTGCTTCCAGACGCGAATGAAAGACTGAAAGCGCTTATCGAAATGATTGCAGGGTCTTTTTAAGGAAGAGGATTCTACCCATTTAGAAGTAAAGATTGGAAGCGTTATCAAAAAGTAAATTCTCGAAACGGACATTGAAGCTTGCCATCGGTTGCCAACGCGACGCCCTGGCAAAATCCACATCGTCGTCCATTTGAAGTCCCGAGCGAAGCGGGATGAAACACTCCGAAAATATAAAAAGACACGAATCACAAACACAAACGTAATAACAGAAAACCCAGCACCCATTTTCATCAATTAACACCTTACACCGAGCAATAAAATGCTTTTGGGGGCCGCGAAAGCAAAAAATAAAGCAGGTTTTCTGGGAACATGTGTCGACGAAAAACGCTGCTGTTCTAACTCGCAAGGCATTAGATTACGACATTATTCGAATCCAATCGCATAATGACGTATCAAAAATGACGTAAGGGGCTTCGTGTTCTACGACACAATCGGCAATACCACTCTCTCAATACAAATGAACAACGTTCCTCTTGTTACACCGTCGGAATTTAGTGCATCAATTGAGGTAATAAAAAAAGGAGTGTGCTCATGTAATGCATTTCTACAATCAGTTCGCTGTCAACAAAGGTGACAGCTTGTCCGCTATTCTTGATAGCCAAGTTTTCTCTTTTGATGTAATCTTTCTTACAGAAACTTGGTATCGCTCTGATGCTTAAGTCATTCACATGCCGGTATACAAGGCCTTTTTGTTCTCGATCGGCCTCACAAACGGGTGCAGGCGTTGCCATGGTAGTAAACGAAAGGCTTACGGTGAATTATTATCTACGCCCTATCTGAGCAATGACAATATAGAGCTACTTACAGGACGACCAGGTTTTCTGTCATTCATCACCCACCCTAAGGCAGTGTGACCAAATTCTTTTGCTAGCATCAAACCCGAAATAACTTTATTGTCTGAAAATTTGATGTCGCTTATAGCAGGATATCTTCAACATAACCGGCGCAACCAGCTTTGCACAGCGACAAATGTTAATTTCTATCCAAAGCACGCACTTTCGAAACGTAATCAGTAAACCAACACGCCTCACACCTACTTCGTCCTCGATCCTAGATGGTTTTTTTGTAATTTTGATTGATCATCCGTCCTCGCCAATTAGCTGCAAGAAACACGGAAGGACTCGAGCTTTATTCTAGCTAATAAACATATGGCTGCCCGTTTTTCTTCCGCGCCGTAGGCATCCTACCATCTGTGTAACACACCAACCCAAACGCTCGCCCCGGAGGGCGGCAGACAGGTCACATTTTGCTGTGAGGCGCGCGCGTTTCAATCTCTAACCAGCACAACGGGCATGTCATCGGTGAGGGCATCGCCCCCTCATGCATGCATAAACCGGCAACCGGTAATGTGCCGTGCTTAGACGTGAAAGACACCGGTGAAAACGCGGCTCCGAAAGGCGTTCAAACTGAAGCAGAAGTATTCGCTCAAGTCGTCTTTTCAAGCGGGCGAGTTGCTCTTCTTCCGGGAGGGATTTACAGGTACTCGACGAGGTGAAACTTGAGGCGGCGATGGCAGCGGCTTCACGTTCTGCGGCGGAGACTTTCCGTACGTTGTTTTCGCGTGAGACTTTTGCCTCCTCTCTCCACGCCTTTGAATAATCCCGTAGGGCCTCAGGCCTATTTCTAAACAAAGCCGCTCATTCATTCATTTGGCGCCCCTTCCATTCCCGCTGTCCTTCATCCGAGCGAACGACACGCGCCCGTCAATAGTGCCACTTGTTATAACTGCTCCGTTGTCAGACGATTGCGCTACGCCTGAAATAGGCATCGGTGATGGCGAGGGGTATAAACTTCTGAAAGAGGTGTCAGCGGTGGCAAGAAGAAACAGAGAAGCGGTGTCGAGTAAAGCGGCTTTACCGGAATTACGGGTGAGCCACAAACAGCCTCGCTGTGAAAAGTACAAGCTCTTTGCTCTTTTTATTAAAATCAAGCAGGAAGAGTTACTGATTTATATTATAAATCTCTGCGAAATTGGAGAATTTCGAAATTCCAGAAAGCAGGTCAGCCAGGGTATCATATTACCATCATTTGTTCGATCAACAGCTGTCAGGTACACCTAAAGAAAAAATGAGGTGTTTAAATGATCTCAATAGGAACACACAACATGAGAGCTCAACCTAACTATCGAAGGCAATAAAGCTCACGGGTTCAATCCTGGCCACAGCATTTAACAAGTTCTTTTTTTTAAGTTTCCCTTAGTTATGACAATCATGGAATTTTCCGGTTCTTGCATACCAGGTAAAGTGAATCAGTGTTCCTCAAACCAACCGATGAGAGGGAAGCCTTCGCCATTTTTAGAATACCATACCGATTTATTCGTGCAACATTCAAAGTAGACCCGTCAGGCATGTACGGTCCATATAAAAACGCCTGTCTAACGCATATATATAACACCGCGCTTACTACAGGAAAGTTTCCTGCCGATATGCAGGAATCAAGAGTGGCAGTAATCTATAAAAAAAAAATTGGCGCAGTGTGCACTAGTGGTGCAAGGCTGGAAAAACAGCCGATCTAGCTAGGGTCGACCTAGCTTCTCCCGACACTGACAGCGCATCCCAGGAGGGAGGGAGCAGCCGGACCCCAGCAGTGCAAAGCCCTTCTGGAGAGCACTGTAAAGCAAGGGCCATTAAAGTATGTACAGTGTTTCATTCAGTATCAATCGTCGTCATCCATTTGGTCGTCGCGTTCCGATGGCACAGCCACGTAGGGCAAACCCTCTAGTACCGCGTCCTCTCCCCGGTAGACCTCCACTTCTTCGTTAGCTGGTCCGCGGTGGCCGTTTCCAAGTGTGGATTCTTAAGGGATGGCTGACAAATTCGTCGTCATTGTCTTTGTCGCTGCGGATGCTTAGCGCACTGGTCGTTACACGACGTCGACGACGAAGGCGGGATCTCCTGATGGGGCGTAAGCCCACGCGCAAGCCTGAATAGTCCATTGTACGAAGGACTTTATGCGATGTCCTTTCCTGATCTCCCAAAAAAAATTTAATTCAGGCTCATGTTTTTGTTTACAAAAGCTTTTTATATGTTTCTCACGTGAAATTTCGTATATGATCTTTGGTATAGTGCTATATCATTTTCAATTGTATGTAGAAGTGTCACTTTTCATGTACGTGCATAATTGCTGTTGTTTACTTACCTGTTGTTCTTACTTTACTGTTCCTGTTTGTTGTACAGTGCCACGGACTTGTGAGTTGTGGGGGTGGCGAGGCTTGTCAAAGGGTCGTTCAGACTGTTTTTTTCCTGTCACCCTCAATTTTTTGCGACCCCTGCACCAAAAATGTGAAATAAAATATGACTAATTGATTCACATTTTAACACGTGTGAGCTCAGTGTTTCTGTGGCACGTAATTTGCCATTAATACGTGATTCTTCCGACCTCAGTGAATAAATCGGTGTCTAATCTTGAGTTTTGGAGCGTCCACGATTATTGGCAGGCCATGGGCTGATTCAGGGTGCAATCGAGGTCACCGGTACAGAAAAATGACTTCGTTATACACGGAACTTCGTTACGAGCGGGAGTTATTTTCTCTTCTTGATATGCAGGTAATTGGGACCATGGGAAACTTCAAATAAAGCCGGGGTCTGAATAAAGCGGTTTGACTATAACGAGAGATTACCCTGGGGGGGAGGGAGGTCCGTGCGTTATAACCAAGGAGGTTATACAACCTCCTTGGTTATAACGGTAGTATTTTAAACGAAAAAAAAAATAGCCAGGCTCTCTGAAAAACATTCGTTTCAAGCTTCAATACAGCCAACCTTTTCATCCAATGCAAATTTCACTGCTGAGCCCAAGTACGCGGGTTCGAACTCCGACGTGGTGGCTCCTTTGCTTTTTTGACGGAGACGAGAAGCGAAAACTCCGTTGTGTCGAGATTTCGACGCACGTCAAAGATCCGCAGGTGGTCGGAATTAATCCTGAGCCCTCCACTACATATACGGCCCGTCTCATATATGTGCAGCTTTGGCGTGATCATAAGTCCTACAATCGCCCCGCGCCAGTACAGGCGCAGGATGTGCACAAACGCCAAGGATATGAGTTTGTTTTCGTTGTAGTTTTTACGTTGTAGATCAGATCAGAAAAAAACTTCGTTGTTGCCACGGGTGGGACCGTTTGCAGGTCGACTACAACATCCTTCCGGCGACAGCAGGATTCATATAGTTCTCTGTGGCGTCTTCGGCCTCCTGGGCTAATGAAGCCTGGGTCAGGGGGTCTGTGCTGAGCAGGGCGGCCTCCCACTAATCCTCGTTCGTAATTTGGAATGAAATAAGGTGCTTTCGTAAGAGTTTGGAAGTGTTTTTCCTTCGCAGGACTAAATCACATGTGATACGCCTGCATATCGATCGCATAAAAAGGCATTGGTTAGAGTGTAGGTCGGGGTAGAGTGATAGGAGGGCAGGGGTGGGAAATGTGGATGTTTGAAGTTGGCGCCATACCACAGCGTGGCGGTGGGAGAGGGACGGGGTCGGGTGGTGGAAATTGAGCTCTGGAAAGTAGGTAGTGATCAAGTACCGATTTGTAGATCGAAAGGCTGTCCTTATGGGAGAACCGATGAGGAGATTCGGCAGCGTCACTGGACCCTCGGATGACCAGTTCTCAAGCAACCTCATGTGCCGATTCCTTTCCTGGGAGTTCGGAGTGGACCGGTGCCCAAACGATGTATATTTTTCGCTTCGGGAATTAGAGTGCCTGCTGGAGTATGGGTAATGTTCCTGGGGTAACTCGGCCATCGGAACAATTGGTAATGGCCGATTCAGAGTAGCTTATTTCAGCAGTAATCTTATGGCTGGAAATAATGGCAAGCGCAATAGTCATTTCTTCGGCTACGGTTGGAAATTAAGTAGGGATAGGAAAGGGCGGCTAATGTTCGGTGGGATGAATAAACTGCGACAGCCGCCATGGCTTCGCGCCCCCCGGCATACTGTAGCGTCCACGTAGGCAGCTTGTGCGTTGGAGGTGTGTTGTTCGTGCAAAGCCTGGGCTCTCGCTTGGCACCTCGTCGACGTAGGCGTCGGAGATGGGGGCGTGACTGAGGCCACGACTGAAGAATATGGCGTCCAGTGTCACTCCCGGTGAGTCACTCTAGTTGTGTCTAGAGAGTAAGATCATGTAAACAGTAAATGACCTGGCACACTTTTCTTGATCAGTCGCAATTCTTTATAAGCAGAATGCTTCGTTACGCCAGTCGTAAACCACTGAGCAAGATAGAAATTTGAGAGAGCCAAGCAGAGACGCTTGAATTAAGATTTCTGAGTGCCAATTGGACGGAACAACTGAGAACAACGGGTAGACAGACATGGTCATGTGGATCATTCCCTCCGTTCTAAATTCACCAACTTCTCGGCGTGAAATTTGACAATACGCTGCAGACTGTTGTCCGTGCTTAAGGCTGAATGACGATTTCCAAGCACAAAAGAAAAGTTTATTATTATTATTATTGTTGTTGCGCTTTGGCCGGTATAGATACCGACAAGATGACCCGGTGTTTCGAAGGCACTATCCCATTCCAAACTGTAATTCCCGCCCCTTTCACATGGCCAACCACAGCGGCTCGGTTTATTGCACGAGCTGCTCCTTAAGAGTAAGGAACAAGAGCATTGTCGCAAGTCGACTTGTGCTCTGTCAATCCCGCAAAGACCGGACCTGTGCATTTTGTCACGGACAGGGGAGTCCGTCGTTTCTTACACCGTTGTTTCGCTTCTCTAAAGTTCATGGACTGCGAGCTGTCTCCCGCTCCCGCACCTCCCCTTATCTTGCCGTCCCGTCTCGGCCAAGTGAGCAGCATTTAGATCGCCTTTAGAGCCGCTTGACCGCACATTGGGTTGAAAAGATGAGGATGGCTGGAATCCCCTTGGTCGGGGAAGCCGTCACCTTTGTCCATCTCACACTCCTCCCGTAGCGTGGCCGGGAGATTTCGCCTACACTCATGACACATGCCGGGCGACACAGACGCAGACACGCACAAAAGCATATACCACAGTTGGGGCTAGTTTTAGGGACAGGAAACTGGCCATATACAGAAAATGATATATTCCTTCCGACAGTATACTGAAACCGCCGAGATGGTAAGTCCTGTGACCTCTTATTCAGCCCAAACTTGTTTTTTTTTTTTTTTTTTGTTTCCTTAGAGAGGCCACATCTCTGTCTGCAGAGATTCAATTTTTTTCGCCAACGGCAGCTCACAGGTGCAGGTTTAAGCGGTCTCGTTGGGATGCGAATTGCCGCGCAGGGTTTTACTTAATACAAGGACTGATCTTTCACCTTCGTCTTTTACTCCGTGTCAAGAAGATGACAGTCCGGAAAGCACCAGATGAGCCGACTCTGATGTCCCGGTCGGCTACGCGACTGTCAATTACGTCAGGCTTTGACGGCGGCGCCAGGCGGATGCGCATCACATTGGCAAAGACGAGGGCCTTCACGTCTTCACGAGCCTCTTCAGCTCGTGGCACTATCGGCCAAGTTTTTTTTCCGTGTCGCTGTTCTTATGCGTTTTCTTCCTCGTGCGTCGCGGCGTCCTCCGCGAGAAAGTTCGTGTATAGGCTGTCTGCCTCGTCGTGAAATCACAGAAGGGATGCCTGGTTTGCGTGCAGAGAAAGACCAGAGCTATAAAATTTGTTAAATAGAGATGGACACTGTAATTATAATACACTGAGAGAGAGAGAGAGAGAGAGAGAGAGAGAGAGAGAGAGAGAGAGAGAGAGAGAGAGAGAGAGAGAGGGGGGGGGGGGGGGAGGGAGGGGGAGGGAGAGATGCAACAGGCGAAAAATATAAACCTTGGCATCTCAGCACTTGTGCGCGTCCGGCGGTACATTTTCTCAAGGGTTCATCATTTAAATAAATGAAGGCACATCTCAAGGGGTAGAGAAATGACACCGAACATCTTGATAGGTTCCGTCCATCACTGAATCCTATGACATTTTCTTAAACTTGCCTTCTCACTTCTTTTAAGGGGCTACAAGACAATGCAATCGGGTATTATCTGATAATGTAACAACGTAATTCTACAACGAACAAAAAGTGAAAAAAATACGCACCAATCCACCCTGTGAAGGTGGTTGGAAAGCGAAGCTGTAAACGACACCCACAATGGCTACCCAAGCGACGTCACTTCAATTCACACGAGGCTCTAGAAATAGTGACACCAGAGTCAAGTGAAATGCACTTAACCACACCCTTTATTATTTCTAAGAGATATTCTTTGTTAAGGTTAAATCAATGCATGATCCATGGATGGTGGTTGGTTGAGTTTTATTGGTGACGCACATGAGTGGAAACCTTTTTTTTATAAAATGAAAGGAAGTTCAAACCCCGTATTACACGATTTCTCCTCCGTCGCCTCCGACGACGCCGGCGGAGGTGACGAGATCGGCGGCAGAAACGGAGGAGAAGTGAGATGTCATGCGTTGATGTGAGCTTCCTTTTACTGACTCCTAGCGCATGCACAACGCGCGCACACGGCCGCTCCGCGCCCTGTGGGCGGAGCGCACAGCGATGCGAGAGGTCGCGTGACGCTATCACGTGTCATTCAGCGAGAACGCAGGGGGTAAACCCGCAGATGTGCATGGTAGTGCACCGTCTGTCTCTCCCGACTCTGCGTGGGCTCGTATCAACTAGTAAGACAACGGACTTTCGCTCTGTTTCTCTATTCGTTCCAGGTTCGATTCCTGGCGGTGCCAGTAACTTCTTTTATTTGTTCGCGGGAGTTTTCTGTTCACACCAACGGTCGCTGAGAACCCTTGGGTGGTAGAGGTGAAAAGCTTCGCTTTAAAAGGTGGTACATGAGGTAAGACAGCTCCATCATTACAAAGCTATTTTTATTAGCATTGCAACCGCTACATGCACCTCTTTCGCGCAGGGCTTCTTCGTCCCGTTAGACATGTTATAGCGACGCTGTGCACCGCCACTCCCAATGATTCACTCGCGTTGCATGGCGACCCCAGAATGCGAAAAGACTAGACGCGATTGACGCCTCGACGATACGCTTTTATTTCTACCCGCCTGTTTCAAACGAACCGTGCCACAAGGGAGACCGTGGCTTCCATAGCTTTTTGTCTGCAACTGTACCGCTTCCATCCCGGCTTGTGCAGCGGACGGGCGTTCTCCTAAAAAGTACATGGCTCCATCATTTTCGGAGAGAACGCCTCCCGATTGACCTCGCATTTGCTGGTAAGTACATACGAGGGCGCTGGGCGCGCTAGTCACGTGGAGATGTGAGTGGTTAAAAAAAAGCTTTTAAAAAAAAAACGTTTTCTTTGTGTGTGTTTTTTTTAAACCAGGATAACACTGAGAAAAAAACAGCTTCTCCGGGAAAATTTGTTGTGATTGGTGGTGGCAAAACGTTTATTGAGCTTAAAGGGAAGGGATATAAGGGCGTGGTTAGCCTCCTAAGTCCAGGAGGCCTCTTGTCCGGGCTGCCTCCAGTGCGCGTCGCACCAGGGCGACCTAGCGCTCCGGTGCGGAGCTGGTCAGCTCGGACTCCCACTGCTCAGGGGCAGGGGATGGGTGGGGATGTGGGTGCTGGGGGCAGGAGAAGATGAGGTGGTAGGTGTTGAGAGGGGCGTGACAATGTGGGCAGTCGGGTGGGAAGAGAGAAGGGGAAATGTGGGATGGGATGATGTGGTTAAAGTAGGTTTCAGTCTGTAGTCGGCGGAGGATGTAGACCTGTTGGGCGGTGAGGGAAGGGGGGGGGGGGGTATCGTTGTCGGGAGTTAGTGTGGTGGGAGAGGATGGAGTTGTACGTGGGGTCGAGAGGTGTCAGGGCTGCTGGGTCGGTGGGTGGGGGAGTTATTTGGTCGAACCTAGGCCGGGGAAGTGCCCGGGTAATGAGTGCGCGGGCTGCGGCGTGGGCCGCCTCATTCCCTGCCAGGCCGGAGTGGCGGGGGGTCCAGACAATGGAGAGGTCAATGTCTTCAGGGAGGCGTTGAAGGAGGTGAAGTGAATGGCTACTGGTGGGGCGAGGCCGGCTTGGTAGAGGCGGCAGGCTTGCTGCGAGTCCGTTATTATGGTCAGGTAGGGTTGGTGGCAGTGGGTCAGGGCAGCGTGGGCAATGGCTAGGGACTCGGCGGTGAGCGTGGAAATGTGGCGGTAGGAGGCCGCGGTGGGGAGGCGGCCCTCGTTGTTGAGGACTGCGATGGTGGTGCTGTGGCGGGTTGAGGACTGCGCTATGTCGGTACAGCGGGTGTTGTGATCCGAGCCGTAGCGGTTTTCGCGGAATCGGACGCGGGCGTTGCGGCGGCCTTGGTTGTAGATGGGGTGCATATGCTTGGGGACGGGAGGGACGTGGATGCGTTGACGAATGGAGAGGGGTATACGCTGCGGCGCGTGTGGGGTGGCAGGGGCCGTGCGTCCGATGACCTGAAGTACCCCGTTGTGATGCGACAAAAATGCCGTGCGGGAAACGGCTTCTGAAATCAATGCCTTGACGTGAAATCGTGCGCACATTTTGAGAGTGGAAGCTCTTCTGGGACTTTTGAGATGCAGCATGTAACAATTATTTTCTTTCCAATTTTAACGAAAAAAATTGATCGGGTACTTAAGTCTCTTGAGTGATTTGAAGGTGAAAGCCAGCGATTATCGAAGACTTCTTCACTGCTGCATCGTGTCTGCGGTGCCGTCACGTGCACCTGTCATGCGGCGCGCGTCCGGACAATTTCTGTTCCATCCTGGCAGTGTGCAGGGTTAGTGCTGTAGTTCTCACACTTGGCTGTGGCTCTTAGCAACCCGGGTTCAAATCCCACGCGAACCGAAATAAGTTTCTATTATGGGAGCCCTTTTGGTTACGCTCCCAGCGCTCTTCGTACTGCTTCCCGTGCTTCATCTCTGCGCTATAAAACAGCGGTACCATCGGTGGTACACTACCATAAAAGCTGCCACTATCATTAGTGTAGATACAACAATCTCCATCATCAACATCACCATCATCATTACCATAATCGTTTTTCCATAACCGACATCATCATCTGCTGTTGTTCCAGGGCCGAGTGTCGGAATAAAAAATCACCCAACTATCGTCACTCACAAGGTATATTCTATTCACTCATTTTCTTTTTACAGAAGCTGTAATTTGGTTTCATTCATGTGGTCACCAGAAACTACGGTCACTTTTTATAGAATTTTTATCGACCTGTCCAAGACCGTCTTTTTTTAATTTTTAATATTTTTTTAACAAAACATGAAAAAAAAAACTGGTTTTTCCACGCCCC